>NC_058065.1:16908643-17021143 GCF_020085105.1 Siniperca chuatsi | reverse complement strand
AAATATTTGGGTGTTTGGATCAGCAATTTCATTTTGATCTATCAAATAACTGAAGGACACAGTAATATTTCAGTAGTGAAATGAGATTTATTGGATTAACAGAAAATGTGCAATATGCATCAAAACGAAATTAGACAGGTGCATAAATCTGGGCACCCCAACAGAAAAATCACATCAATATTTAGTAGAGCCTCCTTTAGCAGAAATAACAGCCTCTAGACGCTTCCTATAGCCTGTAATGAGTGTCTGGATTCTGGATGAATGTATTTTGGACCATTCCTCCTTACAAAACATCTCCAGTTCAGTTAGGTTTGATGGTTGCCGAGCATGGACAGCCCGCTTCAAATCACCCCACAGATGTTCAATAATATTCAGGTCTGGGGACTGGGATGGCCATTCCAGAACATTGTACTTGTTCCACTGCATAAAGGCCAGAGTAGATTTTGAGCAGTGTTTTGGGTCGTTGTCTTGTTGAAATATCCAGCCCCGGCATAACTTCAACTTTGTGACTGATTCCTCAACATTATTCTCAAGAATCTGCTGATATTGAGTGGAATCCATGCGACCCTTAACTTTAACCAGATTCCCAGTACCGGCACTGGCCACACAACCCCACAGCATGATGGAACCTCCACCAAATTTTACTGTGGGTAGCAAGTGTTTTTCTTGGAACGTTGTGTTCTTTTGCCGCCATGCATAACGCCCCTTGTTATGACCAAATAACTCAATCTTTGTTTCATCAGTCCACAGCACCTTATTCCAAAATGAAGCTGGCTTGTCCAAATGTGTGTTTGCATACCTCAAGCGACTCCGTTTGTGGCGTGTGTGCAGAAAAGGCTTCTTTCGCATCACTCTCCCATACAGCTTCTCCTTGTGCAAAGTGCGCTGAATTGTTGAACGATGCACAGTGACACCATCTGCAGCAAGTTGATGTTGTAGGTCTTTGGAGGTGGTCTGTGGGCTGTTTTTGACCGTTCTCACCATCCTTCGCCTTTGCCTCTCCAATATTTTATGTGGCCTGCCACTTCTGGCCTTAACAAGAACTGTGCCTGTGGTCCTCCATTTCCTCACTATGTTCCTCACAGTGGACACTGACAGCTTATATTTCTGCGATAACTTTTTGTAGCCTCCCCCTAAACCATAATGTAGAACAATCTTTTTTTTTCAGGTCATTTGAGAGTTGTTTTGAGGCCCCCATGTTGCCACTCTTCAGAGGAGAGTCAAAGAGAACAACAACTTTCAATTGGCCACCTTAAATACCTTTTCTCATGATTGGATGCACCTGTCTATGAAGTTCAAGGCTTAATGAGCTCACCAAACCAATTGTGTGTTCCAATTAATCAGTGCTAAGTAGTTACAGGTATTCAAATCAACAAAATGACAAGGGTGCCCAAATTTATGCACCTGTCTAATTTCATTTGGATGCATATTGCACATTTTCTGTTAATCCAATAAACCTCATTTCACTACTGAAATATTACTGTGTCCTTCAGTTATTTGATAAATCAAAATTAAATTGCTGATCCAAACACCCAAATATTTATAAATGAAAATCATGGAAATTGTCAGGGGTTCCTAAACTTTTGCATACAACTGTATGTATAGTGGAAAAAAATTGCCTATATAAATATAATACAACAACAAGAATCTATGTGATTATGTGTACAATGCAAAAAAATTACATAGTGTAGAGTTCCTCTTTAAATCATTCTAATTAGACTAATCTGTCATAATCGTACAAAGGACCACAAAGGACAGCTTGTTTGTAGCTTGAAGGGCACTTCACTTCAAGCTGCAAACAATCCCA
The DNA here is from genome assembly GCF_020085105.1 of Siniperca chuatsi. Lineage (NCBI taxonomy): Eukaryota > Metazoa > Chordata > Actinopteri > Centrarchiformes > Sinipercidae > Siniperca > Siniperca chuatsi. The sequence goes on along the minus strand of NC_058065.1, from coordinate 17,019,336 downwards.
CATCAATCATTGGGATTGACTAATCCTATCCCCCATAATTGTGCAGATGTAAACATCAAACCATTTGATTAGTGGAGGTTGAAGGGGTAAAGGAACAACCTTCTTCTCAGCAGGGATGGAAAGAGTACTTGAATATTATGTATAACTAAAAGTACTGTTCCTTTATGTCATCTCCAGGCTATCTGCTGTTCCACATGGCTTCTGTAACTCAATGCAATCTTTCACTGATCATTTATTTCATCTGCCTTTCTGAAGAAGTGAAAAATGTTCCTGATGTTTACTGTCTATATTCCAAGATAAATGAGAATCTACTAAAGCACTATTTGAATTTGAACCCTTTGTGATTTTAAGTTACAAAAAACAAATTTCTTAGCATACAAAAAACTACAGCTCCCATGAAAATTTACCCACACAACAGCAATGGTACTTATGTCATAGTAACGTTTTCTCTCTTATCTATGATATTCACCCAGGCTCCTTTTTCAGTCCTCTCTGTCCTGCTGTTACAACAGATTTGACAACAGGTTCTTTAACTCCTGGAAAACCTGGATGTTTTCCAGTTTTACTTCAGCTCTCTATCATTAATTCTAAAAAAATCATTAAATCATTAACAGATGCTAAAATTATGATTTATAGGTGACAATGTACATCACATAGAGTATATTCCTAAAAAGACACTAGAACTCACTAGAACTATACATGTTTTACATGAGGTCTAATGTTTTCATGAAAGTGTTATTTATTTAAGTAGTCTTTTATAGTGAGATATTTGGCAGCTATTTTAAACTGACTCAACACTGCTGTTGTTTATTTGGTATTTTATCCTGTTCAGCACTTTGGTCAACAGTGGTTGTTTTAAATGTGCTATATAAATAAATTTGACATTGACATTGACTGCGAAAGGCAGTGTCTGAAAATATATCTTAAACAGCCCATGAACCCTGAAAGCTCACCACTTTTGATCAAAGTGCCACAGAGAGCGGCTGACATCAGGCCCTGCCTCCATTACTGCAAATGGAACACATTAGCTACAAATAAAAAGCTATTGGCTGACATACAGGCAGCTAAATATAACTAGATATAAGACATATTGTTTGACATACTGCTGACATATAGCTCAACGTCTTTATGGCATTATTTTTCCTATAGCTGTCATTACTATTATTATTAATTTATTAATATTAACATTACAATTCTACTATTAAAAAATAAATAAATAAAAAATTCTAGGTGGTATTTGCATTGTGCAAATAATAATAATTATTATTATTATTATTATTCCACCCACTTTTTTGCAACTTAACTACTTCCACATTTTTCAACATAGAAACTTCATTCAAACACTAAAATATTAAGCTCAATTAGGAATGTGTGCTAATACTTTTCTCATTCATATCTTTCATACTTTCCAAAATATTCAAGGTTTTCCAGGACATTTTTCACATTCAAATGAATGGACAGAATGTTCAAAATTTCCACATTTACCCACTTTTTCAATTCTTATCTATTCATTCATGCTTTCATCTAGAAACTCCATTCAAACATGAAAATCTTCTGTACATTCTGGGTATTATTCTACTTTTCAAATCACTGAAACAAAAAAACTTTAAGTCAAGTTACAATGGCAGTCAATCTCAAAACGTAGGAAAATCTGTGCCGGTCACAAACATGTAACTATGGTGTCAAATAAACTCACTCAGTTGGCACAGTCAGCTTCAAAGTGACAGCAATACCAGCCAAAAAAATTGACATTTCTAACCTGCTCCCATTCCCACATTTTTTACACTAAACACACAAATCTCACACAGCCTCTGCAGCAGGTTTTCCTCTCTCTTACAGTATTTTAACTTTGGCTAAAGGAGTCACGGATTCTGAGCTAAAAGCAGGAATATGAGAAGTGCGCCACAGATAAAATGTCAACCTCATTCAGCCAGAAGTCACAAACAGCAGTTAGCATTACCATGGCAATCTTGGATTTCAGGGGAGTCACAGCTGATTGACATGAGCTAATTAGTGCAGTTTGACACACACACACCTCTTTCTGTTTGTCTGTCTGTCTCTCACTCTCTCTCTCATCAATAAACTCCATTTCTGCTACTGGTGCATCCATTTAGCTACAGAAACCATTCAAATATCAAAATGTTCAGCTCTTTAATGACATTTATGCTATGATTCAGCTGTTTTCTACCTTTGCTCCTGTAAGCCAGTGATTCCCCCAAAGGGGTAGTTCTGCAGTTACCAGGGGGTACGTGGAAAAATTGTGCAGCTCAGCTAATTTGGAAAATATAGACATTTTGATTTGATAATATATTTCCACATTTTTTATATAGGAGAAAAATAAACACATAAGTCAGACAAATTTGTGTGATGGTGATCTTTAAAGTTATTGTCACAACTTACCAACTATGGCAGTCTGAACAAGACATGCCTCAGATTTCAGTCAATTGTAAGTTGATTAAGACTGCAGAAAGACTCTGTCTGTCTGTCCCTCTCTTTCTCTCCGCTATTCCGCAATTTTCTACCTTATCATACTTTTTTAACAAAATTCCATTCAAACCTTATGGTGTTCCACATCTTTCATACATTATTGGTATTATTCAACTTTTTAATGCCAGCAATTGAGTTTAGCATCAGCTTTTCAACAAACCTTAAAATATTCCACATTTTTCATACATTATTGGTATTATTCAACATGTATCATTCAACAGCCAGCATTCACACCCATAATTTCTTCAGAAATTGCTTCTCTAGTTTCAATATGTTGCACAAGGTATGTTCAGATATTGTGCAAATTCAAGATTTTAAAAACCCTCATATTGGGCAATTTGCACATAAGAATACCTTACATACTGATAATAAAAAACCTATTTGGATAGACTGCAAAGTGTTGGTCCGAAGGCTGGCTTTATGCTTATAAAAAATATAGATGTTACAGATGGTCTTGTTAATGGAGTGTTTGGTATTGTTTGTACGATGCAATTTGATGGAAACGACAAATTCCCAAAAACAATTTGTCAATTTGAATGATAAAAAGACTGGCAGAAAACTTAAAGTTAAATTTCCATTTTCAGTACCAGGACTTGAAAATGCAACCCCAATAGGTCCTGACGAGGACAAAGTGACAAGCAGTGGTGGAGTTAGACGTCCATTTCGATTACGTCTAGCCTGGGCTTGCACAATACATAAAGACTTACCTTTAGACAAAGCAGTCATTTAAAAACATTTTCTCGGCTGGCCAAGCATATGTAGCCATAAGTTGAGTGACATCTTTGGAAAAACTTGTCATTCAAGATTTTAAAGCCACTACCATACATTCAAAAAATGATCTTGACATTTATCTACAGAAAATGGAAAAATATACTGAGGCTACATTAACAACTGAATTTTCTCTGAAGGCCTGTTTACATAACATTCAAGGTCTAGATGTACACATAACAGACCTAAAACATGATCACAGGATACTGGATGCTGACATACAGTACATACATCTTAGTGTCTCACCCGTATGTCCTACAGAGCTGAAATTTTTTTAGCACATCCACTGATGTGTCTGTCACTCTTTATTTTTCAAAATATGTAAACATTAACTAATATCTATATCTCCACATAGGTCTGACCAGTTAACATGAAACTTGGCTCAGTAGTTTTATGCCACACTGAGTCTGGGTAAAATTTGGTGCCAATCGGCCACGGTGTTGTTGCAAAATCATGAAATATGCAAACATACTTTTTCCAACTCCTCCTAGGCAGTGAGTCCGATCTGCATGCAATTTTGCACATAGAATCTATGGACCCTCATGATCAAAAGTTATTAAAGTAATTTTGATACGCCAAAAAATGCTAAAGTTAAAAAGCTAAAACTCCCTGTGGGTTGCAGTTAAAACAGGAAGTGATGTCATATCTCCACGTAGCTCTTTCCAATTAACGCAAAACTCGGGCCAGTAGTTTCTTATGTCTCACTGAGGCTCTGTGTAAAATTTGACACCAATTGGCAACCAGGTGGCGCTTTTGTTGCAAAATCATGAAATATGCTAAAATAATTTTTCCACACTAGTCTTTGAACTGAATGTTCTCCAATCTCTGTGCTGATCTCCATGTGCGATTTGCACATGGAGATCAGCGCTTGTGGGACTGCAGGTCCAACTTGCATTTCCTCCGTTGGTCGCATGTTGCGACTTGCACCGGAGGCTTGGACCCCGTTAATACCTGATTGCAGGTCTAGTTATTATCATTTGGGGTCCAAGCCTGAGTGGGCCGGGAACCACAAATGCAAGGCATCGTGGTGCCCAGTAACAGTGGTGCTGTGCCGGTTTATTATTATTATTAGTAGTAGTAGTAGTAGTAGTAGTAGTAGTAGTAGTGGTAGTAGTAGTAGTAGTAGTAGTCGTCGTCTGCCGCTTCGGCTCAAATTCCTGTGAGCTGGAATGAGCTAGAAACACGAAATTTGGCCCAATTACTATTTTGATTTTTTTTTTAAATACATTCTTGACATCTCCTCCTAAACCATAGGTCTGCTTGCTACCAAATTTTCATTGGATCATCATTATCAAAAGTTGTATAAAGCTTGTTGATCTTATTTAATTTTCACGATATTGACCAATTAACTTAAAGGGACGTGGCTCAACACATAAATAGACCAAAGTCAACAACCTGCGCTACAAGGGCAAAAAATGTGCGTGGCATAAAACGAATCAGACTATGAATCAAAAATTGTTTGTTTTCTTCATTCATTGCAAAAAAGGGAGATTTCTTTTGTCACTTCTAGGCCACATTTGACCAGGTCAATCCATGGGTCTTGTGATTGTTTTCATTTTAAGCCATTTTGTTAAGTATTGAAGATGGTTTGCGAGGTGGTAAAATCTGAAATTTGGGGCAGCTAGACAAATTCTTTGGGTTTCTGTAGCGTTGATAATTTGATTTTTGTTTTTTATGTTTCCAGTAGAATTTGTTAATTTTTGCTAGGGTGTTGAACTAGTGTGATGTAGATTGGACTGAGGTCATTGGTAGTATGGTCATTTTTCCATCTTCCTGGGAGAGTCCTACTCCCCCCTCAACTGGCTCTCAGGCTAACGGCCCTCTCCAGTCTGACGACTGTCCCCCTCCCCCGCCTCTAATCAGAAATCAGAAATACTTTATTGATCCTCGAGGGGAAACTCTTGTTACAGCAGCTCACCATCACGTCAGTGCACACAGGAATAGAAGTACTAAGCAAAATATATAATACACTATAATACAGGTAAGATAAATTAAGTACCAAGTGGGTATAAGTATAAAATAAGTGTGAAGTACAAAGTGGGTTTACCGGTTGATGATAATAATACGGTATAAAGTAATAGTGCATGTCAACTGTCAAGTTAAGTGTAGCTATTAAAATTATAATGAGACGGAGGATATTGCACAGCAGTAATAGAGGTATGAATAAATATCAATATCAATTAATAGGGAATTTTAAGCAGAAAATTCTGAGAAATATTGCGCAGGAGAATTAACACAGAATACTGCACAATTATGTCAAGTATTGCAGAGATGTTAATGATCAATGTCCAGTTTAATGACTTAGGATCATATAGACTAACACAGAGGGAGGAGTTAAAGAGTTTGATGGCCACAGGCAGGAATGACTTCCTGTGGCGCTCTGTGGTGCTTTTTGGGGGGATGAGTCTTCCGCTGAGGGTACTCCTTTGTTTGACCAGCACGTCATGGAGTGGGTGGGAGACACTGTCCAAGATGGCATGTAGTTTGGCCAGCATCCTCCTCTCTGACACCACCACCAGAGAGTCCAGCTCCACCATCACAATGTCACTGGCCTTACGGATCAGTTGAGTCTGTTGGCATCCGCTACCCTCAACTTGCTGCGCCAGCATGCAACAGCATTTAGGATAGCACTGGCCACCACAGACTCACAAAACATCTTTAGCATTGTCCGGCAGATGTTGAAGGACCTCAGCCTCCTCAGAAAATAGAGGCAGCTCTGGCCCTTCCTGTAAACAGCTTGAGTGTTCTTAGCCCAGTCCAGTTTATTATCCATGTTTGTAATCCTATACAATGTCCACACTGACCCCCTGGATGGAAACCGGGGTCACTGGTGCCTTGGCCCTCCGTAGGTCTACAACCAGCCCCTTTGACTTTGTCGCATTGAGCTGCAGATGGTTCTGCTCACACCATGAGACAAAGTTACCCACCACAGCCCTGTACTCAGACTCATCACCATTGCTGATACATCCCACCACAGCAGAGTCATCAGAAAACTTCTGAAGGTGGTAGGACTCTGTGTGGTGGTTGAAGTCCGTGGTGTCATCAGAAAACTTCTGAAGGTGGTAGGACTCTGTGTGGTGGTTGAAGTCCGTGGTGTAGATGGTGAAGAGGAAGGGAGAGAGGACAGTCCCCTGAGGGGCGCCAGTGTTGCTGACCATGCTGTCCGACACACAGTGCTGCAGGCGCGCATGCTGTGGTCTGCCAGACAGGTAGTCCACAATCCAGGACACTAGGGGGGCATCCACCTGCATCGCTGCCAGCTTCTCACCCAGCAGTGCTGGCCGGATGGTGTTGAAAGCACTGGAGAAGTCAAAAAACATGATCCTCACCGTGCTTGCCGGCTTGTCCAGGTGGGTGTGGATGCGGTTCAGCAGGAAGATGATGGCATCCTCAACTCACAGCCGGGGCTGGTATGCAAACTGAAGGGGGTCCAGGAGGGGTCTGACCATGGGCCGCAGCTGTTCCAGCACCAGTCTCTCCAGGGTCTTCATTATGTGGGAGGTCAGTGCCACCGGTCTGTAGTCCTTGGAGCCACAGGGAAGCGGCGTCTTCGGCACAGGAACGAGACAAGATGTCTTCCACAGAACAGGGACCCTTTGAAAACTCAGGCTCAGGTTGAAGACATGTTGAAGAACTCCACATAGCTGGGGGGCACAGGCTTTTAGCAGCCCAGGGCTAATTCCATTGGGGGCCTGCAGCCTTGTTTGAGTGGAGTTTCATCAGCTGTCCTCTCACTTGGTCAGTAGTCAGGCACACAGCAGAGGTTACAGGCGGGGGAGGGGGGGAGTCATTAGTGTGAAGAGGGCCATTAGCCTGAAAGCCAGTTGAGGGAGGAGTAGGACGCTCCCAGGAAGATGGAGGAGGTGGGAGCAGAGGACTCTGAGGAGTCTGAGGGCCAACAGCAGCTGAGTTAGAGGGGGGATGAGCAGGAGCCGGTGGGTCGAATCTGTTAAAGAACAGATAAGTTTGTTGGCCCTGTCAAAGCTGCCTTCAACTCCTCTGCTGCCAGTCGGTCTGAAGCCAGTGATGCTCTTTATGCCACTCCAGACCTCTCTCATCTTATTCTGCTGGAGTTTCAACTCCAGCTTCCTCCTGCACTTCTCCTTGGCCTCCCTGATTTTCACCTTCATGTCAGCCTGGACTGCACTCACCTCCTCCCTATTACCATTAGTAAAGGCCCTCCTCTTGACATTCAGGATGTCCTTGATGTCCTTTGTTACCCACGGTTCACGATAACAATGGACCACCTTAGTTGGAACATTGCAGTCCACACAGAAGTTAATGTAGCCAGTGATGCACTCAGTGGGCCCATCAATGTCCTCTCCATGAGGCTCACAGAGTGTATCCCAGTTTGTCACTTCAAAACATTCCTGCAGTGTCTCATAGGTATCCTCTGACCATCTCCTCACTGTCCTTGTGGTCGCATGCTGCCTTTTAACCAGAGGCGCATAGCAGGGTTTGAGATGAACCAGGTTGTGGTCCGACCTGCCCAAGGGGGGGAAGGGGGAAGAGCTGTATAAGTCCTTAACGTTAGCATACAGTAGGTCCAGTGTCCTCTCCTCTCTAGTAGGACAACACACATACTGGGTGAAATTAGTCAGTGTTGTTGAAACACTGACATGGTTGAAGGCACCTGAGATTAATATGAGTGCACTCAGGTGTTGAGTCTGGAGTTGTGCTATGGCGGTGTGAATGCCGTCGCATGCCGATGCAGGTGGATGCCCCCCTTGTGTCCTGGATTGTTGACTACCTGACTGGCAGACCATAGCATGTGTGTCGGACTGTCGGACAGCGTGGTCAGCAACACTGGGGTCCCCCCAGGGGACTGTCCTCTCTCCCTTCCTCTTTACCATCTACAACACAAACTTCAGCTACCACACAGAGTCCTGCCACCTTCAGAAGTTTTCTGATGACTCTGCTGTGGTGGGATGTATCAGCGGTGGTGATGAGTACAGGGCTGCGGTGGGTAACTTTGTCTCATGTCTCAAGTCTAAGGAGCTGGCTGTGGATCTACGAAGGGCCAAGGCACCAGTGACCCCGGTTTCCATCCAGGGGGTCAGTGTGGATATTGTAGAGGAGTACAAGTACCTGGGAGTACACATGGACAATAAACTGGACTGGGCTAAGAACACTCAAGCTGTTTACAGGAAGGGCCAGAGCTGCCTCTATTTTCTGAGGAGGCTGAGGTCCTTCAACATCTGCCGGACAATGTTGAAGATGTTTTGTGAGTCTGTGGTGGCCAGTGCTATCCTAAATGCTGTTGCATGCTGGCACAGCAAGTTGAGGGTAGCAGATGCTAACAGACTCAACAAACTGATCCGTAAGGCCAGTGACATTGTGATGGTGGCGCTGGACTCTCTGGTGGTGGTGTCAGAGAGGAGGATGCTGGCCAAACTACATGCCATCTTGGACAGTTTCTCCCACCCACTCCATGACGTGCTGGTCAAACAAAAGAGTACCTTCAGCAGAAGACTCATCCCCCCAAAAAGCACCACAGAGCGCCACAGGAAGTCATTCCTGCCTGTGGCCATCAAACTCTTTAACTCCTCCCTCTAAGTGTTAGTCTATATGACCCTAAGTCATTAAACTGGACATTGATCATTAACATCACTGCAATACTAATATTGTGCAATATTCTGTGTTAATACTGCTGTGCAATATACTCTTTTCTTTAAAATTCCCTACTTATTGATATTTATTCATACTTCTATTACTGCTGTGCAGTATCCACCGTCTCATAATCATCTTAATCTGCTACACTTAACTTGACAGTTCATGCACTATTACTTACTACTTGTATTATTACATTGTATTATTATACCGTACATACTTATCATCAACCGGTAAATCCACTTTGTACTTTACACTTATTTTAATTTTATACTTATATTCACTTTGTACCTAATTTATCTTACATGTATTATAGTGTATTATATTTTGATTTGCTTAGTACTTCTATTCCTGTGTGCATTGACGTGATAGTGAGCAGCTGTAACAAAAGAGTTTCCCCTCGGGGATCAATAAAGTATTTCTGATTCTGATTCTTACTGCTGTTACTCTTCATATTAAAGAAATTGGTATGTTCCAGCGGATAAGGTCTTCCTCAATGTTTTTTAGTAATTGAGTGAAGTTTAGCATATATAGCTCTGACAGCTTGGTGGAGATATTGATAAAGATATCTGATATTACCTGTTGTTAGTGTGAAAGGTAGTTTTTTCATTGCAGTCGTCCAGCCTTCCTCACAGTGACATATTTGTTGATTTTGACCAGTTTATAGAATAGTCTGAAATTTTTGAGAAACTGGAGATAAGATTTGAGATTAATATAAGAGATGTTGGTTTTATTTGATATAAAAGTATGTCATCTGCATATAAGCTGATTTTGTGGTGGAAGTGTTTTGTTTGTATGTCTTTGACAAACGGATGATAAGAGTGGTTTGATGAAGATTGCAAAAAGTGATGGAGAGAGTGGACAACCTTGTCTTGAGCCTCAATGAAGTATAAAACGTGAGGTACTGCATTCATTGTCACAGTGGTATAGATCCTTATAGTAATCATGGAAGATCTGGTTTATGTTATTTGGGTTATGATTTAGGTTTCCATGTAGATCTTTGATTGCTATTATCAGTGTTTTTTCATTATGTTAAAAAAAAGCTCTTTGCATAAGACATTGGGTTTTTTGATGTGTAATTTTTTGCTAAAATCTGTCAGTTAGGAGTGAGGTATTGAACTGCCTAGGGGTTGGGTCTGTTTCATGTACTAGGTCGAAGCTGATTGGTCCATGGTCTGACATAATTACTGGATGAATTTCAGGGTTGCTGATTTGCGATATTACAGACTTACTATCTAGGAAGTCATCTATTCTGGAATAGCTTTTATGGGAAGGTGCGTAGTAGGAATATTCTCTGTTTGATAGATTTTTTGATCACCAACAATCAGCAAGATCCAAATCCTTCATGTAGTGTTTTTTGTGTCACAAGAGTGCCATGACCTGTAGTTATTTCCAGTGTTTGATCTGTCTAGGGTTGGGTTGAGGACTGTGTTGAAGTCTCCTCCTATTATTAGAGTCAGAGAATTCCATGATGTGCGAGAATACTGTGTGAAAAAAATCAGGATTTTCATCATTGGAGCCATAAATCTTGACTATTGTTATTTTCACACAAGTCCATTAATAATAACAAGGCGGCCGTCTAGTCTACAACTGTATTTTTGTTTTGGGATTGGAACCTTTTTAATAGAATAGCAGCACCTCTTTTATTTTATTACATGATGGAGAAAATATATGGCACGCTTTGCTGGTTAGCCAAAGTAGATATAATAATGCAGTGTGCATTCTGACTTCTGGGGGTAACTTCAAGAATTAGGTTGAGTACATTTACTTTTTTCTGCTTGACTGTGCGCTATCTGCTGTGTGTCACGGATACGCCAGGCTCCACCATCCACTAATCCATGGGTTCCCAAACTTTTGAGACCGCGACCCCCCAATATTGGACTGCCATGTCCCTTGTTAATGAGCGATATACATATGCTTTCTGATGACTAAACTAACGATTTTTGCCTGGTGGATGAAAACGTAAGACTCAAGCTGCCTGTAACACGCGTACAGCGTTGGCTGGCGCCTTGGAGCAATTATAACTTTGTATTCAGAAAAAACGCCTAATGTGATGGATGGGCACTGTGCGCGGAGCAAAGCAGGTCCACTCTAGGTTCAATTTTGGAGATCGCCACACGCAGATCATCTTCCACATTAAGCCATGACCTGTGTTTATTCTTAATGTAAGTCAGCGCGGAGAATGTCTTTTCGCATAAATACGTTGAGCCAAATTGCATGAGTACATCCAACGCAGCTTTCGACAACTGAATATTCCAGCGCGACAGAAACCCAGAACTCATCCAGAGTCTTGCCATCAAATGCCGTCCTCAGGCTTCGATCGGCTGAAAGTTCTATCAGCGCATCTTCCATATCTGACGCCAGATGAGTTGTCGTGGTTACATTGAATGGTGACCTTATCCAGTCATATTGGTCGGGAGCGTTTCCTTCAGGGAAATACTTATGAAAGTGATCCAAAAGGGACTGAAGGTGAGCAGTAATAGACGCCTTGATGCTGTTAACACTGAGTGCATTTTCCTCCATGAATTCTTCCAGTTCAGAAAACATGTCTATGCGTCCCATTTCCACTCTCTCTCTCCAACGCACCAGCTTTCTCGCAAATGCCTGCACTTTATCATTAAGGTACAAGATGTTTGTGTTTTCACCTTGCAGGGACACATTAAGTCCGTTGAGTTTTTCAAAAATACATGACAAATATGCCAGTCTTGTCACCCAGTCAGGATCAGACAGATGCTCAGCAAGTGGGGATCTTTGGTCTGTGAGGAAAATGCGCACCTCATCCCGCAGCTCGTACAGGGGTCTCAGCACATTTCCTCGAGACAGCCACCTGACTTCTGTGTGCAGGAGCAGGCCTTTGTGCTCTGATCCCATTTCATTACAGAGAGTGGAAAACAGTCGTGTGTTCAGTTGACGTGATTTTTTGTACTTAACAATCTTCACAGCAGTGTCAAGAACATGTTTAAACTCTGCATTTATGGTTTTGCATGTGAGGGCTTCTTCTGTGTATGATGCAGTGCGTAAAACTGAGGTGAGGTGCAACTTGGAGGACTCGTGCCTTTAGTCCTTTCTTTTTTCCCAGCATTGCCCCAGCTCCGTCTGTGCACACTGATATGCACTCGCCCCAAGATAGTCCTTCATCTTTAAGTTTGCTGTCCAGTTTATTGAAAATGTCCTCACCTGTGCATGATCCCTCCAGTTGCGTACAAAATAACATTTCCTCATTTAGTTTCCCCTCAAAAATATATCTGACAAATACAAGGAGTTGAGCGGTGCTGGACACGTCTGTGGATTCATCCAGTTGTAAGGCGTACCTCCTACTCTTCTTCACTCTGTCAATCAGTTGACACTTAATATCCTGAGCCCTTTCTGTAATGCGGCGGGATACAGTCCCATCAGAGAGCGGCACTTGTTCCAGCTCAGCGGCCAGTTTATCTCCATGCATGATGCGACTCATAACTATTGCTGCTGGTGTGATTAAAGTTTCTCCAATGGTGTGTAGCGTTTTGGTCTGTGCAAATTAAATATGCCACCTCATATGAAGCCCTCTGATCTTTAGTGGGGATAGTTGTTTGTTTAATAAGGACTTTCTTTTGTCCCTGTAACTCTTTCTCCTTTCTGCGGAAAAAGTCAGTGGGTTTATCTGTGAGGCTGGGGTGTTTGGTATTCAGGTGTCTTTGCATTTTCACGGGCTTCAGACTCTCATGTGCGAGGACTTCGGAGCACACAACGCATTGAGGGTGTTGTACCTGATTTATAACAATGCAATGTATTTTCTGGCTTTCGAGGAGGGATGGTCCGTTTGCGGGGCATGGGTTTGGCGGGCTGCCCTTCCAGAGGTGGAGGGTAGTCCTGGCGGCTCATCCTCTTCTCTGCCCTCTGCATTTTTCGCTGATCCCGCTCTCTCATCAGCAGACATCTTTGCTCCCTTCTCTTTTTCTTTTGATGTTAATAACCACCGTTTCATTTTTGATCAAGTTTAGATCTCAAAATAGACAATAGCTGTTTAGCAAAACACTAAATGTGCATCTAGCTAGCGCATGTTGTTGTGCTGTAAATTGTGACTGACGCCGTCACTTAACTGTTGTAATTAATTAATCGGATCAAACAAAGTTTTATTTCCAGTTTATTTTAATTATCATAAATTCATAATCGCATCATTACAACCTTTTTTTAACATATAAAAAAATAAAAAAATAAATAAATTAAGTTTCTGGAAATGATCTTGCGACCCCCCCACCCCCCCACTCCGCCCCCCACTTTGGGAACTGCTGCGGTAATCATCCACACCTGCTCCCAATCACACTCCTGCTCCCCATTAGCTCCCAATCACAGCCTGCATAAAAGCCCTGCACTCACCTCAGTCTGTGTCCGACCTCGGTTGTAACAAGGACTCCCTATGCTACTCAGCATAACCCTAATTCTCCAGTGATCTCCTGTCTCCAGCGTTCTCCCTCTCCAGCAATCTCCCTCTCCAGAGGGTCTTCCCTCTAACAGACTTCCCCATCTCCATTCCAGCATACCTGTTCTACCTGGCTGTTATACAATAAAACCATCTGTCTCCATATCGGTGTCCCCTGCCTGTCTGTCCATAACAGAAGGTCGGACCTTACTGAAAGGATTACAGCCCTGAGCCCCGATGACCCCTTCCCGGACCTGGAGGATGTTATCCGATGATATCTCCTCACCCATCAACCTCTAGTCATGCCAACCACCGCTGGCTATTAGCATGATTTCCCAACTTAAGACCTTCTCAGACTCAGCAGAGGACTGCGAGGGATTTTTGTTGCGGTGTTCCCTGGACTTCAGCCTATAGCAACACCAGTATCCCACCGAGCGATCCAAGGTGGCCTTCTTGGTTTCCTGGCTCGACGGACCAGCGCTCCGCTGGGCAGCAGACATCTGATCGCGAGATGAGGTTGTCACCCAATCTTTTCGCCATTTCGCTACACACCTCAGGAAAGCGTTCGGCATCCCAGTCATGGATTCGTCAGCCCGCACCTCTAACGGCCAATCTCCAGCCTACTAATCCGCGACTTGCCTGCACCGGAGCTCCACCGCCCAGCTGCTCGCCTACTCCGTCGACGCCTTCAGTTCCTGCTCCACCGACGCCTCCAGTCCCAGCGCCGCGGCCACCTCCAGTCCCAGCGCCATCACTCCATGCTGGATCACAGCAGCCTTCACTCTCCGCCGGACCGCAGCAGCTCCTCGCCCCCGGACTCCCTGCTGGATCGCAGTCGATTCCTTTCCCGGCTGGATCACAGCAGCTCCCTGGACTCCCTGCTGGATTGCAGTCGCCTCCTTTCCCAGCTAGCTCGCAGCAGCACCAATCCCTAGCCGATGCTGGATTGCAACCACCTCCTCTTCTGGATGGATCGCAGCACGCCGCAGGACCGACTGCTGGGTCACAACAAGCCGCTGAACTATTGGCTGGGTCACAGCAGCAGCCTTACCCTCCTTCTCGACCAGAGTGGCAGGTTCCGGACTCCCGGACACCACTGGTCCAGCTCGCTCCTCTGCCAGTCATCCCATCACCAGCTCCCTGTCCTGCTGTCCCGTCGCCGGGTCCCTGTCCTGCTGTCCCAATGCCGGCTTCCTGTCCGGCTGCTCCGTTGACCCCTGATCTAGTTCGCCGGCCTCCAGATGGCTCCCGCCTTTGCCGCAGATCTCCAGGGGGTCCTCACCTTCGCCACCAGGTTCCAGAGGGTCCTCGCCTTCGCTGCCAGGTTCCAGAGGGTCCCAGCCTTCGCCTCAAGCCTCCAGAGGGTCCCCGCCACCGGCTTCCTGTGACTCTCCATCTTCACCATCGGCCTCCTGTGACCTTCCGGCCACCGGCATTCCGCCAGGCCTCCAGATGGGGTTGATCTTCACAACAGACTGCTTGAGATCAGCTCCGCACCTATCAAGCCCCCGGGTCCTCAGCTCCATGCCAAACCATCCTCCGGGTCGTCCGTCCGAGGCTCCCAACTCCCCACCTGTCCAGGCTCCGGGTCATCCGTCCGAGGCTCCCAACTCTGCACATGCCCAAACCCCGGCCGTTCGCCCAGATTAACCCGCTCCCCGTGGTGCTGGACGACCACCACGTCGGGAGGTTTTTTCGGCCCTCGGGAGCTGGCCGTGGAGGGGGGGTACTGTCACGGATACGCCAGGCTCCACCATCCACTAATCATCCACACCTGCTCCCAATCACACTCCTGCTCCCCATTAGTTCCCAATCACAGCTTGCATAAAAGCCCTGCACTCACCTCAGTCTGTGTCCGACCTCGGTTGTAACTAGGACTCCCTATGCTACTCAGCATAACTCTTATTCGCCAGCGATCTCCTGTCTCCAGCGTTCTCCCTCTCCATTCCCCTGTCTCCAGCAATCTCCCTCTCCAGCAGGTCTTCCCTCTAACAGTCTTCCCCATCTCCATACCGGCATGCCTGGTCTACCTGGCTGTTATCCAATAAAACCATCTGTCTCCATATCAGCGTCCCCTGCCTGTCTGTCCGTAACACTGTTGGTTAACAAACATTTTAGTCTAATTGTGTGCTGTCGTTGTGTTGTTAGTAGACTTGATTGTAGGCTGTTCTTATGGTGTCAGTTGACTATAATCTAGTTAGTCTCCTGCTCTGTTTTTTCTGTTTTTATTGAATTTTAACCACTGGTATTAGTAAATCGTGCTGTCAGGTAAACTATCAGTTAGACCAAAACAGAATACCAAGAACAGACTAAGGTTTGTGCAAGCTAGGGTTAACTGCACTGAGGGGTGTGGTGAACAAACTTTATTCTTAAAACAGTTTAGGATTTCTAGAAATCACACTTCTTCCCTATCTGCTTAACTGTTTGTTGAGCTGTCGGTGGAAACAAGTTTCCAAGTTGCCCCAGCATGCAGCAGGTAGAAGGTAGCGGACGCCAACAGACTCAACAAACTGATCCGTAAGGCCAGTGACATTGTGGGGGTGGAGCTGGACTCTCTGGCGGTGGTGTCAGAGAGGAGGATGCTGGCCAAACTACACGCCATCTTGGACAGTGTCTCCCACCCACTCCATGACGTGCTGGTCAAGCAAAGGAGCACCTTCAGCGGTAGACTCATCCCCCCCCCAAAAAGCACCACAGAGCGCCACAGGAAGTCATTCCTGCCTGTGGCCATCAAACTCTTTAACTCCTCCCTCTAAGGGTTAGTCTGTATGACCCTAGGTCACTAAACTGGACATTGATCATTACATCTCTGCCATAATTGAATAATTGTGCAATATTCTGTGTACTACTCCTGTGCAATATTAGATTTCCCATGATAGTTTTTCTTATTTATTGTTATTGATATTATATACGCTATTACGCTCAACAGTACATGCACCTCTGCTTATTTCTTATTACATTGTATTATTATACTGTATTATCATCATCAACCGGTAAACCCACTTGGTACTTCACACTTAGTTTATCTTATACTTATACCCACCTGATATTTATTTATTTTCTGACCTCTTTTTATAGTGTTTTATAGTGTATCATATTGTTTGCTAGTACTTTCTTCTGTGTGCACTGACGTAAAGGCGAGCTACTGTAACAAAGAGTTTCCCTATGGGGATCAATAAAGTATTTCTGATTCTGATATTGCCAGGCCACCACCACTAGGGTCATTGTATTGCTAATTAAAAGGGAGTGTGGTTAGTACGTCTGCAGTCAATTGAGCAATCAGCACCTGTGTTTAAAAAGTCACTCCATGTTTGAAGGGGCAACCTCATCATACAGGGACTCATACAAAGACTAAGGAGTCTTTCGCAGGAGTCCTTTGTGGGAGGGCCTCTCTAATCTTATCTACTCCACCCGCTTCACACACCCAACAACTTCTCACAGGGGGCCTGTGGATCTGCAAGTCAGCTTCTTGCAAGGCTGAGTTAATCTCTGGTTCCGCCTTCTTGCAATCTCTGGACTTCCTTGCTCTCACTGAGACTTGGATCACACCTGAGAACACTTCCACCCCTACAGCCCTCTCTCAGCCTACTCCTTCACCCACACACACAGACCCGCCTGCAGAGGGGGTGGCAGTAGTTTGATAATCTCTCTCAAATGGAGATTTTCTCTCTACTTGCTTCTACACTTAACTGCTTCTTTTGAATTTCAAGCTGTGTCTGTTACTTATCCGGTGAAATTGAACATTGCTCTACCACCCATTAGGTCCTCTCTGGGAATTCTTGGAGGAATTAGACGTTCTCCTATTGAACATCCCTGAAGATAGCCCCCGTTTGTACTTCTTGATGATTTTAACATGCAGACAGAGAAGTTAAAAGCTGACTTATTACCTTTACTTTCTTCTTTTGCTCTTTCCCTGTCCTCTACCCACAAAGCTGGTAACCAACTCGAGCTTATATTCCCCAGGAACTGCTCAACCATTCACGTCTCTGACCACTTCCTCATATACTACTCTCTCCCCCTCTCTCTTCTACACATACTATCCCTATCCGCCTCTATCTATCTTGCCTCATCTGTCCTCTCAGCTCTCCGCTCACTTGACTCCTTCTCACTCTTGCCCCCTGACTCTACCACGGACACTCTTATCTCTGCTTTGTCCTCATCCCTGGACTCGCTCTGTCCTCTCACCTCTGGGCACCTGAAAGAAAATGGCGCAAATCCAAGCGCTCTGAGGACCTCCTTGCCTATCAATCACTTCTCTCCTTTCTCTGCCTCCTGATCTGCAACTAAAAGCTATTTCTTTAAATCCAAAATTCAATCTTGCTTCTCCAACCCCAAAAAACTTCTTCTTTACCCTCATTAACCCCCCCCACCCCACCAAGCGACTTTGTTAACTACTTAAAAAATATTAATGACATATACTCGTCACTTTCCCACCCACCTGCTGACACCACCTGTCCTATATTCACCTCTTCATCTCCTATCCTAATTTCCTGTTCATCCCTCTCTGGCAGCATGAATCTCTGCGTCTGACATCTCTCAGTGGATGTCTGCACACCACCTGAAGCTCAGCCTTAACATGACTGAACTGCTCTTCCTTCCAGGGAAGGCATCTCCCATCCATGACCTCTCCATTACCATTGGGAACTCTGTGGAGTCCCCGGCTCAGACTGCAAGGAATCTGGGTGTGACAATGGATGACCAGCTGTCCTTCACTGCCAACATCGCTACGACAACCCGCTCCTGCAGATTCATCCTCCACAACATCAGAAGGATACATCCATTCCTCACCCAGGAGGTGCAGGTTCTGGTCCAGGTTCTTGTCATCTTGTACCTAGAATACTGTAACTTGCTCCTGGCTGGTGTGCCTGCATGTGCCATCTGACCTCTAAAGTTCATCCAGAATGCAGCAGCTTGGCTGGTCTTCAACCTACCGAAGCTCTCCCACACCCTGCATTGGCAACAGCTAGCTGCTTGAATCCAATTCAAGACACTTGCCTACCATGCTGCGAATGGCTCAGACCTATCCTACCTCCAGGACATGGTCAAACCATACACCCAGTCCACTATGCTCTGCTACTGCTAGTCGGCTTGCTGTTTAGTTTCCAGGCCCCACAATGGTGGAACAAGCTCCTCACTGACATCAGGACAGCAGAAACTCTTACACATCTTCCATCACAGACTGAAAATTCATCTGCTTGAAGCAGTCCAGCATATTTGATGAAGCTGATGTACTTCCATGATTCTTGCAATTTTTGGGTTATGTCCACATGGTTGAATGCACTTATTGTAAGTTGCTTTGGATAAAAGTATCAGCTCAATAAATGTAACGTAAAATATATTCTGCGCTTCCAAACTAACATTGGATAATATTTTATAGGACAAAAGTTGCCCACTACATACAACAAAGTGATCTGCTTTGGAGCTACATTTGTCATGTCAAATCATCCATCGTTTACTGCATGTCAACCCATGAATGGTTTTAGAGTTCATTTAACAGTTTAATATGCTTTATTAGCTTTTAATAGTTTAACAGTAGTTCCAACTGATATAACAGAGCTAACTCAAGTGGAAACATCTTTATCTCAATTTTAACTGCCTCGACCAATTCTGCATCTAGTTACCTCCACTCACAGCTTTCCATTGACTTTAAATGCATTTGTACAACATTTAAATTCTGCCATGCTTAAAATAATAATAAAACACTGGCAAAATGGGTTGAGCCTATATTTAAATGAACAAACATGACTTAAAATATGGTACATCTGTAATCAGTAGTACATACCTTTTCTGGAGAAGCTGAAGGGTTGAACCTGTTGGCACAGACCAGGAAAGAGTCAGGTTGAGGTTTGCCGTTCTTCACCTCTGGATCATCACCCAGAACAATGTGGTCAAACAGACTGAAGAAGTCTTGGTGTTGGCTTGTCTTCAACTTGTACGTCATACTGGCTGAGCTGGTTGCCACTGCAATGGGGATATTGTGTTTCTGCAGATGGTGCACCAGTTTCTCCACACCTAATGGTACACATGTTGAAAAATGAGACTTAAGGTTAAACTAATAAATGAGTTTATATATATAAAACACTAACGTTTTCAAAAATGATACCTGTTGATATGGAGCGCCTTCCAAGACAACTGTTGGTGAATACGTTTTTATTCCTATTTCTAATTTCAATGGTGACCAGAGAGCAGAGCAGAGTTGTGGGAGGATTTTAATCTACAGCTTCAAGGATGACAGGCTATAAAACCTGAAATAAAAACTCCCTCAAGGAACACACTCTTACAACTTCTCACTCTTCTCACCTGTTAGGTGAAGAGAACATGGACACTGAATGTCCCAGTTAACTTGGCTGCTCCATGCTACCACTACACCATACTTTACAGCTGCATCACAATTCTGAATCTTATAGTCCACATATCTAGACTAAATATGTCACAAATAGCTGACAAGGCTGTCCCATTCAGAATCAGAAATACTTTCTTGATCCCCGTAGAGAAACTCTTTGTTACAGTAGCTCGCCTTTACGTCAGTGCACACAGGAGAAAGTACTAGCAAACAATATGATACACCATAAAACACTATAAAAACAGGTCAGAAAATAAATTCAATTAAATTCCAAAGGCCCATCCAAATTCAGAAAATACAGCAAATTAATTGTTTGAATTTGGATCAGTCATCAGTCACAGGTTAATATATCACTTAAACTAGACCAATAAAAAAGCCACTGCAAGGTCTAAATAATGAAAGCCAAGCAATAACTCTGATGTTTGTTCTTGTAGGAGCCCTTATACTTGCCTTTAACTACCAGTCGTGTGAGCAAGATTGCTACCTCATGGTTGCTGCGATCCTCCGTTGGTTGTGCATGTGCTCGGAAATTTAGCACTACACATCTGCAAAATGCATTTAGCCCTTGACTAGTTGAGGCAGTATGTCAGGATGTGAAGTAAGATAAGCAGTAGATTCTTAACAAACCACAATAGTGGCAGAAAGTTCTGAAGAGAAACTAGGAGAGCTGGACCACAGTTACCCACGCACAACAAAGGTCGAGGTGACCATTTAAGTGTTGCCATGTTTGGTCATGTTTACTTCTGATATTCTGGTGTTATCCATGGAAAATTCAGACCTTGTCTGTCCCTTAGTGAATTCATTTTTTAATACTTTAAGTAAACACAAAGTAGACAGTATGTGACCAATGCTGCTTGCATCACAGCTGCTTGTCTACATGTATGCATTAGGCTCTTAGAAGCCTGGTTATATTGTTTATAATAGGGCATCATAGAAACATCTAAGTGATATTATCAGGAACTGTTTGCCAGTTGTGATATTATCAGGAACTGTTTGCCAGTTGTCCATCATGTGTTAAAGGTAAATGTCACAAATTTTTCTGTAATCTCAGGTATCATAGAACTGGCCCCAGTGGTATTTACCATTGAAGGCAACTTCTTGGTTATGAACTTGGAAATGTGGGCCATCGCTATGGCTACAATACTCAGCACCGCACAGCACATGTAGTAGACTGCAGTGTGCAGAGCTGAGGAGACGTAGTGGAGTCAAAGCGATGTGTTCACAGTAAGTTGCTAACTAGTTTGTGAAACACATTGCTGGAAAGTTGACAAACAATGAACCCATAATTTTCCCCTTTCAATATAACTCTTAATATAACCCTGTCCCTGACAATTGTCATGTCACTCATGCTTATCACAGCTGTTTGCTGTATTAGCAAGGTAGCTAGCCAGCTATAGTATGTCAGTCATTAAC
Source organism: Siniperca chuatsi (assembly GCF_020085105.1). Classification (NCBI taxonomy): domain Eukaryota; kingdom Metazoa; phylum Chordata; class Actinopteri; order Centrarchiformes; family Sinipercidae; genus Siniperca; species Siniperca chuatsi. The sequence continues at coordinate 16,998,316 of NC_058065.1, read as the reverse complement.
AGCTTGAAAAGTAAGCGTCAGAGCATCTCTTCGTCACCGTTGTGACGTCGTTGTGGTTTGACTCTGTTGAGTGTTGACTTCACGCTATGTTGTTGCCTAGTTGGTGAGATGAAATGCTGGAAAGTAAATAAATAACCTCTCCATACTGGAGTCACGGAAGCCGGATACGTTGAACGTTTCCCCTGAACGTTTATAGCAAAGGCGCTGTTGATCTCATGACTCGGCAGCAGCAAACCATGAGTTAATGTTAGTGATCGACTATTATACATTTACAGTGGAATATTGCTATAGATAACATGTTTTGATAAGCAAGAAAAAAACATTTCTGATTGGAGTTCAATTCATTGAAATAATAGTTCAGAATCGGAACAAAGCTGTAGCATAAATCTCATAGCTTGATAGAATGGAGAATATGTGGTTTAGTAGAGAGCAGTGGTGGAATGTAACTATGTACATTTAGTACTGTACTTTAGTACAATTTAGAGGTACTTGTACTTTACTTGATTATTTCAAGTAGCTGAAGCTGGAAATTGAAGGGGTGATGTTCAATGTTGTGAGTGGTTATGCCCCACAGGTAGGATGTGAGTTAGAAGAGAAGCAGAAATTCTGGAGTGAGTTAGATGAAGTGATGCAGAGCATCCCCAGAGGTGAGAGAGTGGTGATTGGTGCAGATTTCAATGGGCATGTAGGTGAAGGGAACAGAGGTGACGAGAATGTGATGGGCAGGTTTGGTCTTCAGGACAGGAACGCAGAAGGACAGATGGTGGTAGACTTTGCAAAGAGGATGGAAATGGCTGTAGTGAACACTTTCTTCCAGAAGAGGCAGGAACATAGGGTGACATATAAGAGCGGAGGTAGAAGCACTCAGGTGGACTACATCTTGTGTACACAACGTAATCTGAAAGAGACCAGTGACTGTAAAGTAGTGGTAGGGGAGAGTGTAGCCAGACAACACAGGATGGTAGTGTGTAAAAAGACTCTGGTGGTGAGGAAGATGAAGAGGACAAAGGCAGAGCAGAGGACAAAGTGGTGTAAGTTGAAAAAGGAAGAATGTCGTGTCGTTTTCAGGGAGGAGCTGAGACAGACTCTGGGTGGTTAGGAAGTGCTCCCAGATGACTGGACCACTACAGCTAATGTGATCAGGGAGAGAGGTCGGAGGGTACTCGGTGTGTCATCTGGAAAGAGGGAAGTGGACAAGGAGACTTGGTGGTGGAACGAGGAAGTTCAGGAGTGTATACAGAGAAAGAGGTTATCTAAGAAGAAGTGGGACACTGAGAGGACTGAAGAGAGTAGACAGGAGTACAGGGAGATGCACCGTAAGGTGAAGGTAGAGGTGGCAAAGGCCAAACAAAGAGCATATGAGGACTTGTACGCTAGGTTGGACACTAAAAAGGGAGAGGTGGATTTGGACAGGTTGGCCAGACAAAGAGATAGAGATGGGAAGGATGTGCAGCAGGTTAGGGTGATTTAAAGATAGGGATGGAAATATATTGGCAGGTGCCAGGAGTGTGATGGGAAGATGGAAGGAGTACTTTGAAGAGTTGATGAATGAGGAAAATGAAAGGGAACGAAGAGTAGAAGAGGTGACTGGTGTGGAGCAGGAAGTAGCAAAGATTAGCAAGCATGAAGTGAGGAGGACGGTAGAGTAGAGTTTCTGACTAGTTTGTTTAACAAAATCTTGGAGAGTGAGAGGATGCCCGAGGAATGGAGGAGAAGTGTACTGGTGCCATTTTTTAAGAACAAGTGAGATGTGCAGAGCTGTGGCAACTACAGAGGAATAAAGCTGATGAGCCATACAATGAAGTTGTGGGAAAGAGTAGTGGAAGCTAGGCTAAGGGCAGAGGTGAGCATTTGTGAGCAGCAATATGGTTTCATGCCTAGAAAGAGTACAACAGATGCAGTATTTGCTTTGAGGATGCTGATGGAGAAGTACAGAGAAGGTCATAGGGAGTTGCATTGTGTTTTCGTAGATTTAGACAAAGCGGATGACAGGGTGCCGAGAGAGGAGCTGTGGTACTGTATGAGGAAGTCTGGAGTGGCAGAGAAGTATGTTAGAGTGGTGCAGGACATGTATGAGAGCTGTAAGACCATGGTGAGGTGTGCTGTAGGTGTGACAGAGAATTTCAAGGTGGAGGTGGGTCTGCATCAAGGATCAGCTCTGAGCCCTTTCTTGTTTGCTCTGGTGATGGACAGGCTGACAGATGAGGTTAGACAGGAATCTTCATGGATTATGATGTTTGCGGATGACATTGTGATTTGTAGTGAGAGCAGGGAGCAGGTGGAGGAAAATCTAGAGAGATGGAGGTCTGCTCTGGAAAACAGAGGAATGAAGCTTAGCCGCAGTAAGACAGAATACATGTGTGTCAATGAGAGGGACCCAGGTGGAACGGTGAGGTTACAGGGAGCAGAGGTGAAGAAGGTGCAGGACTTTAAGTACTTAGGGTCAACGGTGCAGAGCAATGGAGACTGTGGAAAAGAGGTGAAGAGGCGAGTGCAAGCAGGTTGGAACGGGTGGAGAAAAGTGTCAGGTGTGTTGTGTGAAAAAAGAGTATCAGCAAGAATGAAAGGAAAGGTGTTCAAGACAGTGGCAAGACCAGCGATGTTGTACATCTTAGAGACAGTGGCACTGAAGAAAAGACAAGAGGCAGAGCTGGAGGTAGCAGAGCTTAAGATGTTGAGGTTCTCTTTGGGAGTGACGAGGATGGACAGGATCAGGAATGAGTACATCAGAGGGACAGCTCATGTTAGATGTTTCGGAGATAAAGTCAGAGAGGCCAGATTGATGTGGTTTGGACATGTTCAGAGGAGAGACTGTGAATATATTAGTAGAAGGGTGCTGAGATTGGAGCTGCCAGGCAGGAGGTCTAGAGGAAGACCAAAGAGGAGATTTATGGATGTAGTGAGAGGAGGACATGAAGTTAATTGGTGTGAGTGAAGAGGATGCAGAGGACAGGGTTAGATGGAGGCACATGATTCGCTGTGGCGACCCCTGAAAGGGAACAGCCGAAAGGAGAAGAAGGAGAAGACAGTAGTGATGTTTATTTAACTATATATAATTTTTTCTTTATTTTCTCAGTGTTCATTTCTAGAATTGGTTGACAATGTACATAAAATTATTGAACATGTTAAAGACTATTTAACTTAAATATTCTTTAATAAAGTTATTTGTTGGTAGCCTTCTGAGTACCTTTGCATAGTCATATCGGTGCAAAATCAGTGCACAATCCATATAGAAAATTTTCATTCCAGCTCAAAAATTCAATATTTCGGCCGCCATGTCGGTAATCGGTGAATGTTTCCCTTTTAAAATCGGTATCCCATACAGTATGGCCTCAAAAATCCCATACTGTACGAGCTCTATTTTGTAGTGGAGGTGGGCCACCTTACCAGAATCAAACTAACATCATTAAAAATTATTACACATATATGTGAATGAAAGAATGTAAACTAGGTGGCGGCACAAGAGACTCCTATTCAGCAATGAGAAAGGTAAAAAATCTCCCACAGTTGCACGTATCACCAAGTAAATGTAAGAAGGTACTATGGGGACATTAATGAAAGCATGATAATATGGCCTGATCGCTTCTCATACAGCCATCTAGTGTTATGGTCGTGATATAAACAGGTGAAATCAAATTCTCAAGTATAGATCAAAACCTATGCTGTAGTTATCTACGACAGTACTGCTGTAACCACCACCATAAACCCTCCACAAAGTTCTTTTGTGGCCTGCACACATTGGAAAATTGGGACGCAGCTTATGTTAGAGGAAAATTTTTCTACCAATTAAACAGATGTCCTACTGTACATAGTCCATTAAAACTAAAACTACTTATTTTTTTATATTAACAAAGAAATCAAATTCTCTTACTCAGAGCGCCTGATCAGAGGTGCCTATATGTACCAGCATGCATTGCATGTGAGGTTCTCAACAGTGGATACTTGCTCTTTGTTAAATAGCATGAGTAGCACAGATGAAATGCTTTCCATTATAATTCAATGATGAAATGACATTCTAAGGATGAAATCCAGACATCAATTGATGAATTATATTATGAGCATCTGCTGCACCTGCTCAATCACCATCCTTATGTAACACAAATGGACACAATTATTAGATGTGCTTTTCTTTCTGAACCAATTTCTACTGTTCATGTTAACAGAAACAAATGGTCTTTATGATAATTAGACTGACTAGTTATACCATGAGGTAAAGTAGCACACTGGATTAAAAGAACCCTCGCTCAGAAATGATGACATGACTCACCATATACATAAAACTGAAATCTAAACTGTCAAAATCAAGCTGTCACAGTAGAGACCTACTTGAATTTGTTATTGGTCATTATTATGGGCCTTATAATAAATTATTAATAATAAAATAATTAACTGCAGCTTTAGTACTGAATATCAGAACAAAATATTGCCGTTTTTATGCACACATGCCCCAACAGTTGCATAGCTGCATACACTGGCCCAACATACACATATGTACATAAACAGAAGAAGCAGCACTCTTACATGTAGAATTAAGAGGACAGCAGCCCATACAAGAGCTTATGATAGGCCACTCTTGAGCTGAGAACAAATCACTTGTATTTTACTGTTTTATATTTGTTTTCTTTTGTGAAAGCCTAAAATATGGCATTGAATGTCAAATGACATGGCAAATCAGGCATACCTGGCAAGAGTTTGGCAGAGGGAAAGATCTGTTCTTGTATTTGTCTGCTTTCAGCAAGGAGTTCCTCAGCTGCCATGGGAAGCTCCAGAGTGTCCCGAATAATTTGGGCAGCATCCAGGGCCTTTTTACCCATCACTGATGACTTCACGTCCCATGTGTACGGCTTTCCAAAGCGGTCACATATTTCCTTGAAGGACACAGTGTACAGTCGCTCTGTGTCTAAAATGAGAAAACACAAAAAGAAAATGAATAGCTTTCAATTTAATGTCATTTAGGACTGAATATGAATGGAAACCTTTGGTACACTGCCACAAACCTATTTTATCTTGAAAATGAACAGAGAAGATCATCAAGTCAAAAGTAAATGTATACATTGCCTTATACTGTAAAAAGTGCAGCATTCAACATTATTTCCTAACTAGACAACAGAACTCACACCTCACTAAATTAGCTATAATGGAAAGCATTTCATCTGTGCTACTCATGCTATTGAACAAAGGCATGCAATGCATGCTGGTACATCTGGGCACCTTTGATCAGGCACTCTGAGTGAGGAAATTAGGCCTCCTAGGTTAATCCAGCCATGCAGAATACATAGTAGGCGTGATATCAGTGTCTTCATTCTATATTAAATCAGGTAAACTGTGTCTTATCCATCATATCAAAGCTGGAACACACTGACTGTTGATGTCTTAATTGTAATGAAAAGCCAGAACGACGTTCATATATGGATCTCAGTATAACAATTAAGCAGCAAACAAAGATTTGAATCCAAGCATCTCCCAGTCTAATCGTAGCAGTGTCTCGGCACCAGTCCCACTCCAGACTGTCATCTTTTTGTTAGATTTAACGTTTGGAAATTACATTATCATGGTTAAATATACATTAAATGAAAGCCCAGACGTATTCCTTTCACGGATAAGACAGTGTCAAACGGTGCTTTAGTAGTGCTATCAAGCTTAACATCATTAAAACATAAGGTAATTTGTAGTGGCTGGGTTTAATGGTAGCTATAATCACCAAGCATAACGTAATACATTTTATATATTAAGTAACATTAATGTTACACATGCCAACAATTCACCATGCACGATTAACGTTACGAACTAAGTGAATGAATGAGTTTCTGTTTCAGCGTAGCTTTAGCGTAGGTGCAACCTCGTATGAAATGAACAAAACTTAGAAAGATATAAACACACAAAGTACGTTTCAAGACCTAATAATAATCCATCCATGTCGAAAATGACATGGCTCACAGGTTTGTAGGTGCTGCTTGACAGAGACATGTTTTACTCATGAGTTTAGTTCCGCTTCGGATATGACTTTACGGGGACAAAGAAAAACTAACACCGATACATGTGTCCTAGCATAAAAAACTGCTAATAACGTGTAATGCTCCAATAACAGCCTCAAAGAAGGTTTTTACACATTCTTTACAAAACTGGTTCGGAGAAAACTAAACACAAATGAAATTATTTTGTCTGAAATTGAACTTAAGCATGTTCAGAGATACTTTTTGGTCGTCCCAGCCCAATAGCTAACGGGAAATGAAGTCCACACTAAAGTCCTGTGCCATTTATATTTTTAAGCTTCTCATCAAAAGGTTTTTTTGTTTGTTATGCATTAAACACTAAAAACAATCTTACAAACGGTGGGAAAAACAGAAATAGCATTTTTTGTTAATACTGAATTTACACATACACACTACCAGCAGTTAGTGCAAGAAACAACTAAAAGTAAACAACAAATAGAAAAGGTGAAAATGCTTTTTTTGAGGATTAATAACTAATATAAGATGTTGAAAATGATGATTTTTGTTTCCAGAAACATCCCTGGAGTTGTCACCTTTGTGTGCAAGTTCCACAATGTAACGTTGCCTGTCAAATGCCTGTATGAAGATTTAAATCTCGATGTTTGCATTCTATGTAAAAGCTCTGCAAATATTAGATTTTCATATCTTTACTTATATATTTTTTTAAAATCAATATAAATATATATAAAATCACTGTGGATAGACTTACAGGAACAGGCCTATCTCTGCTGCATATACGTAATTAATTTCTTATTTCACTGTTCCAGTGATTTAGTATATGTACAGTACTGTGCAAAAGTTTTAGGCAGGTGTGAAAAAAATGCTGTAAACTAAGAATGCTTTCAAAAATGTAACTAATAATTGTTTTTTAAATAAATTTACAAAATGCGAAGTGAGCGAACAAAAGGGAAATCTAAATCAAATCAATATTTGGTGTTACTACCTTTTGTTTTCAACACTGCATCAATTCTTATTGGTACACTTGCACAAAGTCAGGGGTTTTGTAGGATTAAAATCAGGTGTATGATCAACCTAATATCCTAAACAGGTGCTCATGATCATCAATTTCACATGTAGGTTGAAACACAGTCAATATCTGAAACAGAAACAGCTGTGTAGAGGCTTAAAACTGTGTGAGGAACAGCCAAACTCTGCTACCAAGGTGAGGTTGTGGAAGACAGTTTTATGTCACAGGTCATACACCATAGCAAGACTAAGCACAGCAACAAGACACAAGGTATTTATTCTGCATCAGCAAGGTCTCTCCCAGACAAAGATTTCAAAGCAGACTGTGGTGTCAAGATGTGCTGTTCAAGATCTTATAAAAAAAGCACAAAGAAAAGGGCAACACTGAGGATTGTAGATGCAGTGGTCAGCCAAGGAAACTTAGTGCAGCAGATGAAAAACACATCATCATTTCCCTTCGAAATCAGAAGATGTCCAGCAGTGCCATCAGCTCAGAACTGGCAGAAACCAGTGAGACCCAAATACACCCATCTACTGTCCGGAGAAGTCTGACCAGAAGTGGTCTTCATGGAGTTGCAGCCAAAAAGCCATACCTCCAACATGGAAACAAGGCCAAACAACTCAACTATGCACGAAAACATAATGATGAGTCAAAATTTTAAATATTTGGCCGATTGTTTGCCGAAGGGCTGGAGAGCGGTACAATGATGAATGTCTGCAGGCAACAATGAAGCATGGTGGAGGTTCCTTGCAAGTTTGGGGCTACATTTCTGCAAATGGAGCTGGAGATCTGGTCAGGATTAATGGTGTCCTCAATGCTGAGAAATACAGGCAGATATTTATCCATCATGCAATATCATCAGGGAGGCGTATGATTGGCCCCAAATTTATTCTGCAGCAGGACAATGACCCCAAACATACAGCCAATGTCATTAAGAACTATCTTCAGTGTAAAGAAGAACAAGGAGTCCTGGAAGTGATGGTATGGTCCCCACAGAGCCTTGATCTCAACATCATCGAGTCTGTCTGGGATTACATGAAGAGACAGAAGGATTTGAGGAAGCCTACATCCACAGAAGATCTGTGGTTAGTTCTCAAAGATGTTCGGAACAACCTACCTGCCGAGTTCTTTCAAAAACTCTGTGCAAGTGTACCTAGAAGAATTGATGCTGCTTTGAAGGCAAAGGGTGATAACACCAAATATTGATTTGATTTAGATTTTATCTTCTGTTCATTCATTGCATTTTGTTAATTGATGAAAATAAACTAAGTTAAAATTCAGTGTTTTACATCTCCATTCTCCAGAGTGTGTCACAGAGATGGGCCGAAGCAAATAACATTGTTACCATCACTACCACATTTTTCTGAATAATTGTAAGCTCCATGTTAACAAAGTTTGTCTTGTTAGTGTAAAAGAGATATCAGGGGAATGAGAGAACCCTGTAACCTTGACAATCTAATGAGCCTATCGATTTCAGGTCTAATTGGGGGACGGTGAGTGAAATGTAGGCTTTGAGTCCCGTCAAGTGCGCTTTGTACCAAATTGCGTAGTTTAGGGAATTGTTCAGACTGACTGAGAGCTCGGAACACTAAGTAGGAGCAAGAACCTTATGTCTTTCTAGAGGAGCACTAATGAGAAGTCTTTTTTCCTGATGAAACATTTGTATTTTTTGTTTTGTGTAAATATAACAATTCTGACAAGACAAAAAAGGTTTTTTTCCCAGCAGCAGTGTGTAGAGGAAACACCACTAAAAGCACTAGTGACACTTTGCTGTCTGAGTGAAACAGTGTGTATGTAGATATAAATAGTGGAGTGGAAAAATCACAGACAGAAACACAGTTAGTTTTTACATCTCCCTCTGGAGTGGGACTGGTGCAGAGACACTGCTACGATTAGACTAGGAGATGCAAGGACAGAAAGCTTTATGTTTGCTGCCTAATTATTACACTGAGATCCATACATCAACATTGTTCTGACTTTTCATTACAATTCAGACATCAACAGTCAGTGTGATCCAGTTTTGATTATGATGGATAAGACACATTTTTCTTGATTAAATGTAGAATAGATCAAGACACTGGTGGGTTCAACTCAGCTCATTCTAACCTCTTAAAGGTCCAGTATGTAACATTTAGTAGGAGCTATTGGCAGAAGTATGTTTTCATTAGTGTATAATCACCTGAAAATAAGAATCATTGTGTTTTCATTACCTTAGAATAAGCCATTTATATCTACAGAGGGAGCGTGTCCCCTTCCACAGAGATCGCCATTTTGCACCGCCATGTTTCTACAGTTGCCTTGAATGGACAAACCAATCACTGGCTCTAGATACGGCATTTCAGCAGTTTTGTGGCCCCTATAGTTTCTCCTACACGTTTGGAGCAGGTATTCAAGTGGTTGCAAACTGCAATTTCAACGCTAGATGCCACTAAGTTCTACATACTGGACCTTTAAACCCTAAATTCCCCTTTTATATTTTCCTTATGTAGCTTTGTCCACAATGTTGTGACAGCATAACGCATACTATGTATTCTGCATGGCTAGATTAACCTAGGAGGCCCAGGGCAAAAATGACTGGCTGGGCCCTTGTTGACCCTTCGTTCGTCCCACTCTGTCTGATATGTGCAGGGTTTTTTTTCGGTGCTAAAATACTACCTGGACCTAAATTTATTGATATACTGAAGGTGCTAAAACTAGATTTTAACACAAAGCCCCTCTTCAAGACAGGGACTCAAGATCATATAACAAAGCAGAACCCACCCTAAAGGAAATTTTTTATATTAATAAGTATTTCAACCTGGTGTATTGTGGATCTATGGTTTTTGCTCTTTTGTTCTTTTCACCTCCGTTGGAGAAATTCGGGGAAAAGAGGACTCGTGCAAAGCAATGTGTATTGGGACAAGTTGCGCAAGCAATGCGTAAACACAGAAAGACACCGCCTGACACGGTCATTATGGTTAACTGCATAGGGCTCTACATCCAGGTCAACTTGCTGGCTGACCTAAACACTCTGCATATTAATCCGCGCACAGTGGTTTGTTTACAAGTGTGAGGCTGACTTTTACTGTAATTATAATGTCTTCTACTCAAAAAGTTGAATGCAATGGCGGATTATCCCATGGACTATATTATGAGGAAGATTGCGTGTCATTTCACTTTGGTGGTTGACCATATTTATTGGAACCAGAGTACACAGACAAGGAGCTAAATCAAATGGAAGAGGAGACATGAATAATGGGGGCAGAGGCAGAAAGACAACAGGACCGTCCAGAAAGATGCCTCTGGAAACTTGTGGTGTTCCACGCTCACTGCTTTCCACAGTCAACTGAGGAGGAAAACTTATTCTACAAAGAGTTGGCTGTGTTGCTTCTGTTTACTTTCAGTCAGACACAGAGACAAGTGTCTGAAATGATTCATGTAAAAATCAAGTTTATTTGGAAAGCTGGTAGGATGCTCATGCAGCTTGAGTCCTTTCCCAGAGTCTCTACGGAGGTGGAGACTGCAAAGTTAGCATGGCCCAAAGAGCCACAATAGCCATATTTATGGGAAATATGCCAGGTTGAAATAAACCGGAATTATCCATTAAGTCCATTATTATGTCAGTAACTGTGCTTTAGTCCTACATATTACCAAAGTAATTTACAATTAAATCAGTACAAAGCAGTTGACACATACACATAGTAAGCTTGCAGTTCATTGTTGCAATATGGTGCACACGTTTTCAAAACTTCAGCAATGGAGTTAAACCTTTGTTTACAGAGTGGGGAAAATTTTAATTAAAATTTTCTGGGGTATATCAGTGCCAGAGAATGCATCTTTGTGCAAATTATTGGGCATTTACATCACAGTAAAGAAGTGTATTATTGTTTGTTGGAAATTATCTTAACAAGTGAGTGGCTCATAACCCTGACAAAAGGGACCAATGTGGTTGGAGAAGGTGCACCAGGCTGCATTTTGGTGAAATATGTATGAATACTATGCTGTATGACGCATTGTTCTGCAGCACATTAAGAAAATTATAAACCACTGGCACAATGTGATTGTCTTTAATTTGTGGGTGAGTTTGGCTCTTTTCACCATGCAGCTCACTGTAAGACAATACATGAAAATTGTTCATTAATTATTTTGTTTTAGACAGCATGGATGAGGCTTTTAATTTTAAGAAAGTTTAGGATTTTAAAATATCATCATTACTTGCAGACTACACCATGTTCAAATTCAGATTGTTTGGAGTTTGAACTTTACAAGTTGAACTCGAAACTCCCATGAATGGGAGAATGCATTTTGTTTAATTTGCAGTTGGGACAACAGTATTTTTCCCACACGTGAACACCTGTTATTCTCATTCTCATTATTTACAACAAAACTAAATCTAATATCATACACTACACAGTGAGTACAATGTTAACTGCCCAATTAAAAACATCAATCATATGTCCCATAGTGATTTTCTTGTCTCAGTCTGTGTGGATTGTTATATTTGATTAAATGGAAGCATATCTCTTCCATGAGACAGATGACTGACAGACATCAAAAATACTTAAAATAACACTTTCCATGCTGATTGCTCTTAAGGCCCAGATATCCTGTAAAGGACAGACAGTCCAGTACAACACCCATTACTGCTTACTGCACACTAATCTGCATGTCGATCTCGCATTCCATCTTCACTCGTGTACTTCTTCACTTGGAGAAGCAACTCACTCCCAACTACCGGAGTTATCAATCCACCTTATACTGGTACCATGGCCTCAGACGTGGAGGTGCTGACTCTCATTCCAGCTCCTTCACATTTGGCTGAAAATCATCCCAGTATGTGCTGGAGGTCATGGACTGAAGAAGCTATGCAAAAAACAGAGATGCAATCCTGAGGCCACCATAACGGACACTCTTTGCCCCTGGCGTTACTTTTCTGGCCATGAAAATTACAGACAACCCTACCAAAACCCAACACCTACTGAGAATATGTTTTTTCTTTCTTTTTATACAAGAACAGGGTGGCTCATAGAAATGGCCCTGGCAACCTGTATTCCCATAGCACCCTCCACAACACACCCCAAGGGACATGGTCATAAGCCTTTTTCAAGTCCACAACACCCATGTTGAGTGGATGGGCAAACTCCTGTGACCCTTCCAGTATCCTTACTAAGGAAAAGAGCTACTGTAGTCCACTGGGTGCCTGACTACGTCCATTAAATGCAGATGGACTGTTAAATTTAACACTGTTATGATTCTGTACAGCCCTACTTGAAGTATTCTTGTTTGCACAAGATGGTCTTCACCCAAACAAGTCAGGTAGTAGCATGCTGGAGGCTAACCTGCAGCACGCTGTGCTGTCCTCCTCACGTAGTTGACTATTTACATCACCTGTTTCCCCTCGCTCTTCTTCTTCCTCTCCTCTGCCCACCAAAAACTGCCACGCACCCCCTGCTGTCACTACCTCCCCCTTGTGGACTGATCATAGTGCTGTTATCTGGTTACCCTCTAGTGCCACTTTTAACATTCCTGTGGTAATTTCGGATAGGTCCTTAATGCGAAACAGACACAGCCGACACAGCAATATTAATAACTTAATAAAGATCCGGGCCAGAACCTTACCTCCAGTCTCAACCTCAAATCTGAAGCAGCATAAACTTTTTAAGATGGCTCTTCTCTATGTAAGATCCCTCTCTAAAATATCTATTCTACTGATTTAGACTTTATGTTTTTAACTGAATCCTGGTTACGTCTTGGTGATCACAGTCAGCTGGCTGAATTGTGCCCTCCGGATTATGACTGCTTTAGCCGCCCTAGGGATTGTGGTCGAGGTGGGGGCCTTGTCACTGTCTACAGGAAGCATTTAAAGTGTAACCTCATAGCTTGCAATGATTTTTCCTCCTTTGAAGTGCTCATGTTTAAACTTGGTTGCCCCCTCCCAGTCATATTTGCTATTATTTTTCGCCCCCCTAAACCAGCTGGCTCCTTCTTGTTGGAACTCCCTGAGTTTTTATCCAGTCTTAGTCATTAGTCTGGGCCTGAAAACCCCATCTGTGGAAATCAGGGATATGTTTGTATCTGATCACCTATGCATTGTTTTTAACTGTGAATTAGAGGCTGCTAGTACTGTCTTATCCCGCTCTAAGTACACACGCGTCCTTAATGAGCATAGTGCCTCAAAATTCTGTACACTGTTCAATTCTCCTGGCAGTGTATTTCCCGATTCCTCCAACACCAACGATTTGGTTGATTATTTTAACTACCTGTGTTCTTCAACCTTAGATCTCATTGCTCCTCTGAAAAATAGACCAAACCCAAAGACTAGAAAACAGCCATGGTTAAATTACAGTATTTGAAGCTGTAAAAAGAAATGCAGAAGAGCAGAACGCAGATGGAAGAAATCAGGTCTCCAGGTCCACTTTGTGGCCATGAAAGAGTTATTATGCCTTTATAATAGAATGGTGAAGGATGCAAGAACATGCCGTTTCTCTGCACTTATTTCTGCCCATCAGCACAACCCCAGATTCCTGTTTAAGACTGTGGATCAATTAGTTAACCCTGCCTCTCTGCCCTGCACTTTGCTGGAAAGGTGGAGTTAATAAGATCTGATATCACCCCAAATCCTGCCTTTTTAGATGTGAATCACCTGCTCAGGGATTCTTTGAGCAATTTTTCTGCTGTTACGCTGCCTGAACTCGCAGACATCATGTCGCTAATGAGAGTGTCCTCCAGCCCTCTGAACAAAATCCCAACTAGGTTTTTATTGGAAGTTATAGATTGTATTGCGCCCCTTTTACAAATTATTTTTAACAGCTCGCTGTCTACTGGCTGCGTCCCTGATTTCTTTAAAACAGCTTGTCTAGCCAGTCCTAAAAAAAACAGGGGTCGATCCCACCCTCCTGGATAACTATCGCCCAATCTCCAAATTGCCTTTTATTTCGAAGATTCTCGAAAAACTTTGCTGTGGAAAACAATAATACCTTTGAAAAGTTCCAATCTGGCTTTCGTCAACACCACATCACTGAGACAGCCCTTCTCAAAGTCACCAATGACCTTTTAATGAATGCAGACGTAAGCATGTGTTCAATTCTTGTGTTGCTGGACTTGAGTGCTGCCTTTAACACAATTGATCATGGCATTCTTTTAGATAGACTGAGTCACTGGGTGGGCATATCTGGCACTGCACTAGACTGGTTCTCATCTTATCTGTCCAATAGGAAATTCTGTGTCAGCCTTAATAACTTCATGTCATCCTTTTCCCATATCAAGTATGGTGTGCCTCAAGGTTCAATTCTGGGACCAATACTGTTCTCCGTATACATGCTTCCTTTGGGTGATGTAATCCGCAGACATGGTATTTCTTTGTTATTGTTATGCGGATGACACACAGTTGTACCTCCCTATCAAGCCCACTGACCTTAGTACGCTGAATTCTCTGCAGGACTGCTTGTCTGACATAAAAAATTGGATGTCGATAAATTTTCTTCAGCTCAACTCAAACAAAACTGAAATCCTTGTTGTTGGGCCCCAACACATCACTAAACAAATACCGCCATCTACTGGTAACCTGTCAAAACATATCAAGCCTGTTGCAAGAAATCTTGGTGTCCTGTTTGATAGTAATTTGTTTTGTGCAACATATCACTAAGCTTGTCCAATCATGTTTTTATCACCTCAGAAACATTGCAAAAAATCTGATCTATTTTAAATCTTAGTGATGCAGAAACTGTTGTACATGCTTTTATCTCCTCATGCCTTGATTATTGTAACATCCTGTTCACTTGTCTTAATCAAAAAACTTTGACACGACTGCAGACTGTACAAAACTCAGCTGCTAGGCTGTTAACGAGGACCAAGAAGTACAACCACAACACACCTGTTTTAGCGTCTTTACATTGGCTCCCTGTTTGTTTTAGGATTGATTTTAAGATCTTGTTGATTACTTTTAAGGCTCTTCATGGCCTGGGTCCAGACTATATTTTAAACCTTGTAATCCCTTATGAACCTTCATGTATTTTGAGATCTTCGGGCAGGGGTCTCCTGTCTGTTCCTGAGTCCAGGTTGAAAACTAAGGGGGACAGAGCTTTTGCTATCAGGGCCCCGAGGCTCTGGAACAACTTGCCTGAAAAAATTTGGTTGTCTGAGTCAGTGTCTTCGTTTAAGACTCTTCTCAAAACACATTTTTATCGGAAAGCATATCCTGATTTTACCTGAACTGGCTGTTTATTTTATTGCTTTTGTGTGTTTTATGTATTTTATTTCACTGTGGTATTTTATTTCTCTTGTTGTGAAGCACTTTGTACTTTGTTTTGATAAGTGCTCTATAAATAAAGTTTTATTATTATTATTATTTGTGGCATGGAATTGTAATTATCAGTATCAGCCTTCCAAAACCTTTATTGGTGAAACGTTACTAATTATAGCCATTTATGAAGCTCCTGTTATTACCATTCTAAATTAGAATGTAGATAGACTCATCGACCAGCAGATCTGCTTGGTAAATTAATTTACCTTGATTTGGTAGAGAGGGATCAATAACCGCATTCAGTGTTATTACTACACTAGCAGATGCCCAGTTGATAAATTCGGTCTTCTTACAGTATGACAGATAGCCAAGGATGATCATCCTTTAAAGCCGATACTGTCACATCCACAGATAAGATACAGTCATTTGTAATTCCCCTCCAGTTTATCCTTTGATTACTAACCCTGAAACTTCCACAGGAGGGAGGGGCCCTAAAGCAATCAACACACACACACACACACACACACGCGCACACGCACACACACACACCACTATTTACATTGTGATGATAAGCTCGTTAACTCTCTGTGGCTGATCGGTATCACCCTCAACTGCAATTCCCCAGCCAACCATTTGTCCTGCGTAAGATCAGCAATCACCATTTTAAATTAGGAAAGGTGATATGAAATGCTAATTCAGCAACTAAGATCAATACTGTTCACCCAGGGGAATAAAGTAAAGCGGAGTACCTGGTACAGACTGGTGTCCTTGGCCCTCAGTGATAGACATGACATTTCACTACAAAACACAGAGAAACTACCTTTACTTGCGACTCTACAGAGCATTTCTGATTGGCTGGAAGGTGTCCATTAAAATGTATCTCAGAGGCCCTAAACATTGTAAACAGGTAAACAGGAATCCGTGTGTAGTACATAAAAGTATATTAAGCTGCAAGTAACCATAGCGATAATAAATGTTTTACCCGTTTCTCCTTTCTCCATAAATAATGGCTCTATTCCATTTAGGTGTTCCACTTCCCTGTGTCTCCGGTCTGTTCTGTCCGTAACACAAGGGCCCATTTTTTCAAAAGGTTTAATCCGGATAAAATTGATCCGGATTTAGTAATCCTTTTTTTGCGATCCGTGATCACGTAGTCCAGCTTATTTTTGGAGCCAGTTTTTTAAAGCAACATCGGATTGGATCAATCTGATCCGGATAGGAACTTTACAGGATCACCAAATCTGGATAACCAGTGCTCAAACAGGATAGGAAATCACAATGTAGAACTATAGATATGTAAAGAGCAACAAGTAGAATAGCCAGTGTGGGGTCAATATAAGTGTATTTTTATTTGAAATGAAAACACACACATTTAAAAAAAAACTAAAAACAAGAAAAACCCCAACCCATCCTCTTCCAGCAGTCCGCTCATCTGAGACCTACAACACAAACACTGTACATTGCGGATATTTATAACAAGTATCAAGTATAGATGTATTGAATTTAAAAAAAAAAGACTTAATGTCAAATACTCCACAATAATTTCAGACTTCCTCATCTGATGTGGAGAGACCAGCTTGTCTGAGCGTAGCCTTTAGGAGGCGGATCTCAAGTCTGGCCTTGGTTTGCTGCAGTTTGGTCAGAGTCAGTTGTTCCTCTGCCAGACGAAGCTGTGCTTCTGCCCTTTCAGTCTCTTTTTGCAGAAGTGCCTTGTAATCATCATCTTTGTTTGATGAAGGGCGCTTCAAGCCTTTCCTCTGAGATCCTGTGGCAACTACCACTGGCTCACTGGCTCAACGAATGAGGATCCAGCTTCTTCCTCAGGAACAGAGCTGAGATTCAATATAAATACGCTTTCTGGATCAGCCTCAGGAGGAACTGGCAGATTCTCCTCCTCCTCCTCAATCCAAGGCTCGCCATCCCCTACAACACCTTGAATACCATGGAGAGCTTGCAACTTCTCACCTCCAATGATGTCGAGGACCACATCTGTGTAATCTCCCCTCTTAAATGGCTTGTTGCCTGTTTGTGGGTTTTTGGCTTCAGCATGGTCCTTTGTTGCCCTGGCCTTAAGATTCTTCCATGGCAATTTGATTTGGTCTGTGGTCCTCCTCTGGCCAGACCCTATGGCATTCACATTTTCTGTGATTAAAATCCAAACATCATTTTCTTTTTGTTGGTATCCTTAGCAGAATTAAAACTTCCCACTATTGTTCCATAATGGCACCGAACACCCTCTAGTAGTGCATTGGTTTCAGCAGCAGTGAAGTTACAGCTTCTTGAGTCCATGGTTCCATTGCTTTACTATAGTGAACATTGTTCATCAATTATAGGCCTTGGGTCCAATTGCCTCAATTGAACACAAGCCAAAACTAATCAGTTGTAATAGGTGTGTTTGAAAAGACCAACTACACAGCCATATAAATCAGCCTTTCTCAGAGGATTCACAGAGAGACAGTGAAATGGCAGGTGTTGTCCACCGCCACCACCACTTTGCCAGGAGAGGATACCGTCAAAGGGTGTATGTTGAACGTACCAAGCCACTGGAGCAATACACCACTGAGGAGATGTATGTCCGGTTTCGCTTTGGGAAGGCTGATATAAAGTACCTTGTGAACCTTCTCAGGCCAAAACTTCAACACAGAACCTAAAGGAGTCACGGTCTGTCTGTGGAAGACCAGATCCCCATTGCTCTCCGATTTTATGCATGTGGGACTTTCTTTCAAGTTGTTGGTGACTATATGGGAGTGGTGAAATCAGCTGTGTGTGATGTGGTGAGAGATGTGTCAATCGCACTGGCCAGCCTGGTCAATGAATTTGTTTCTTTTCCAAAAGACAACCAGATTGCCCAGGCCAAGCGCAGCTTTTTTCTTTTGGGGAATATGCCCAATACTATTGGAGCAATCGACTGCACACATGTGCATATACAAGCACCTCGTGAGAATGAATGGGAGTTTATAAACAGAAAGGGGAGGCACAGCATCAATGTCCAACTTGTGTGTGATGCTGACCTCATCATCATCACCAACTGCGTTGTCAAGTGGCCTGGGTCTGTCCATGATGCACGCATAATATCCTGAAGGAGAGCGCTCTATATAGAGACCTCCAAACCAACCGACCGGATGGCATAATATTAGGAGACAGTGCCTACCCACTCCTACCATGGCTGATGACTCCTTTTCTAACAGCAAATACACCGGCGCAGGCACGCTTCAACACTGCTCATTGCAGAGCAAGATGTGCAATTGAGCGTTTAAATGGAGTTCTTAAGAGGCGCTTTGCATGCCTTTATTATTACCTGAGAGCGGAACCACAGAAAGCATGCAACATAACCCTTGCCTGTATTGTCCTGCACAACATCGCTACTAAGCGCAATGACACCTCTCTGTGCTGACAATGATGCACCTGAGCCCCTTGGAGACCCTAACCAACCTCCTGCATTCTGCCAGAACGAGCAAACAGGACGTGCAACAAGGGATGCAATAGTTAGACACTATTTCTGATTTGGATTTG
Organism: Siniperca chuatsi; assembly: GCF_020085105.1. NCBI lineage: Eukaryota > Metazoa > Chordata > Actinopteri > Centrarchiformes > Sinipercidae > Siniperca > Siniperca chuatsi. The sequence goes on along the minus strand of NC_058065.1, from coordinate 16,979,622 downwards.
TTTTGGATTTAAAAAATCAGTGATTGCCATTCTTTGCATTTTTTTGGTTATTCTGTAATCATTGCATGCATCACTAATAAATATTCTAAATACAAAAATTTTGTGATTGTGATGAATATATATATCAATTAGTGACAGAATAAAATTTATTGTTTTTGCTCAATTTTGACAGCTGTTTGGGGGATTATTTTATGAGGCTAAACTCTTTCTACTTTGCTGTAGGCCTATACTGAAAGGCTGAATACGTTAAAGCCTACCTAATCACTGTAGCCTGATGGATGAACAAATAAAATTAAAACCTTATGAATAAATAGGATATCTTGTAAGATAGTGCATGATCCAAATATAGTATTATTTGATACATTTTTAAAGTTTTCATTACATTTTGGCCATGAAATCCACGCTGAATCCACCCTTCTGATGGGATCAGTTTAATCCAGATTTTTTGGATCAAAGTGATCCAAATCCTACAAAAAAGTTCTGAAAAACCCAAACTAAAGGTTTGATCCGGATCAAAACCAAGATTGGATTACGTGATCTAATCCAATTATGTAATCCGTTTTTTCTTTTGAAAAACACATTTTCAAGATTTGATCCAACCCGTTATCCAAAATCCTAGTGGATTACTTTTAAAAAACCGGGCCCAGGACCCTGGTATTGAACAAGCTTACTCACTGACATGGTTTTGCTGTGACACTTAAATGCAATGTAGCCTTATTTCGATTTCCCATACAATGTCTGTCTGAAGGTTGTAGTTTCAGAATGTTTCTTTTAATTTGCATTACATATCGCAATATTAGTAATTTACTGTAGATAGTCAAGCTTTACATATTTTAGTTTTCTATTTTAATAATTGCAGATATATGTGGAACACTGCAATCTTATACCACTGCACTGTCAATGGACTCCAGGAACAAATTGGATGTCACCAAAGCCTTGAGGTTGAGATTTATGGAACCAAAAATATTATTCCTCCCTGACCTCATGTTTGGGGTGTGGTGGATTTACAAAGATTTTGTAGAGGTCCAACTGAAGGACAAAGCCCCTCTTAGATATCCAGAGCTGCAGCATCTGCTTCATACACTGGAACCTCCCTCTGATAGTGCCTCAATGAGTTGGTCCCATTCAAGATGGTTCTTGCTCAGCCCCAACCCAGTCCTTCCACCAGCCTCACCGCTGCTGCCATGAGGCAGTGGGATCAGAATGAGGGTGAGCAACCCTTGGAGAACATCCATGCTGTGAATCAGGAGGAGAAACTTCACGCTAACACCTGCTCCAGGTCAAGAACCACCCTGCCACAACTTTAAAAACACTGGAATGCCTGCAAATTGACACTCATGGGCCATTCACACATACGGACTAAAAAGCTGAGATAGCAATAGGCTGCTATTCATTGTGGATGGGACCTGCCATTGCACCCTGGCACTGCCCGCTGAGCTACACAAATTTAAAAGCTGCCCAGCAGCACTACAGTGGAAAGTTGAGAAAAGCTCAACTTTATGCAAATGTCCTCTAACGCAATGTGAGCCACAACCAGTTGAGAGCTAGTGCTGGTTTTGATTCCCACAGAACCAGAAGCACAGAGCTGTATACTACTGCGCTGCACTAGTGCTGTGGGGGATCGCTTTCAGCAATTAGTCTTGCCCACTCAAGCGTCAGTGTTATATTAAAACAGTTTCATTACTGCGTACCGCTTTTTAAAAAAAAGGACTATTCCAATCATTAAAAAGACAATCCTACTAAACTGGAAAGATAGAAATAATCTCACAAGTATGGACGACCAAAACTGCCAAAATCAAAAATAAAGAAGAGTGCACTCAGTAGAGTGCAGATCTCTGCCAGGCCTGGTATCACCAAATGGCGTATAAGTAACACACCAATGTCATTTTGCGTGTTATCACAATGCCTTTTTTGCTTTTAGCATGTCATTTCACACCATTTAGTCTTTACTGACTTATATTGTGCAGAGACAACGTGTCATTTTACGCATGAATGTCAGAGAAAGAAAACAACCAGGTGACAAAGTATAAAGAGCAAAAAGGTCCGCATAGGGATGAGATCGGCATGGATGGATGGGTCAAACAAACACAGGACGTAGTGAAATTCATTAAGTGTACCATGTGTAATTAATATTATGAATATATCATTAACAATTAGCAATTAACTTATGCACTTAGTATATTGACTAAATCTACACAGAACGTTGCATGCTCAGACAAATTATGCTGTTATGTATAGCGAGCTGTAGGTGAAAACACAAAAGACTGTTAAAACACAAAGTGTGTAATGTCTGAAAATATTAAAGTTTTTAAAAAATATAGTCTGGAACACTCTGGAAAACAATAGTGTCAGAAACATGTCTGGGCTTGCCTGAACATGCCCAGACAGAGAGAGCTAGGGAAATTCCCAGATTCCATTAGAATTGTCTCAGGGAAGATTTCTAATTTTCCGAATGCCCAAATATGGAAGGCATGACACCACTGTTTCCAGGAAAAGTATGAGTCATTTTTAAGAAAAGTAGGTGGAGAATCCACCAGAGTATGAGGGACGTTGTGGGCTATAAAAGACACAGGGCTCTGAATTTAGTTCGGTTCCGGAACCTTCTCGGGTTTACCTCTTGTGAAAGAATAAACTCTATTGCATTGAACTCTGACCGTCTCCAGTGCCTTGAAACTCAGAGTTATTAGTATGTTAAGTGTTGGAAAGGAAATCCCGACCCACTCTTTGGCCTGGGCCTGGACTTCCTGAGGACCCCAACCTAGGTGGATCAACCTGCAACTCACAAAACCAGTGGCCACAAAATTCAGAGGAAAGCAGAGCCATTTTTCTTTCTGCAATTTATGAGTGTGTCGGAGTGCAGGATTCCGCCAAGGTGAGGAAAATCAGAATGTCTCTTCTCTAAAGAACCTAGTGAAGACATGAAATGAGGCAAATCATGAAGAATTATTATATTCTGAATAAATGAACTAAAATCACTGGAGGGGCAGAGTTTGATACTTGTTTTAATATGTGTCTAGTGTTATATGTATACGTATGAACCAGGTGCGGAAAGAATGGATGAGTTTTTACTGAATGTGTGCATAGCAGGCTGGCTTATTGCTTGTCTTGTGTTTACTGGAGGAATGGTTTGGTTGTCACTGCAAGCCTCAATTCAATTCAATTTTATTTATATAGCGACAATTCATAACAGAAGTTACCTTAATACAAGCTAAGAGTAATCAAGCAAGCAGAACATCTGACAAACAGATGAGAATAGTGTGGACGTTTACTCACAGCATAGATAGAGCGTATGTTTAAACAGTGTTGTATCAAGTTAAAGTTTGTGAAGTTTGTGAGTTCATCATATATGTTGGGGAATTAGTTGCACAGTGGCCACTCCAATTTCATGAGTCCCACGACGTTGTCCAGACGTTTCTGCACTTTTGTGGCATGGCTTTTTTCACCATCACCTTGAACAGACTTTGTGTGGTGTTAGCATTCCAGGCACCCCCTGTCATCTCTCCACTTTAGCTGGAAAGCATGCAGAAACTTGGATGGGCACTCACTGTCCTTCAGTGTCTCTCTTTCATCCAGCTTGGAGGGGTCCATTTTCTCTGGATACTGCCTTCTTAGTTCAGCCCATAGCACGTTGCTATGGAAAAAGTAGAATTAAAGCCAGCACAGCACCTGTGGATACTGCCTTTCATCTCTGTAGTGTTTCAGCTGTGAGCTAGGTCATGCCACTTAACGGGCAGGGTGCTGATTTGTAAAGAATAGAGACGTTGTTGCGTGCGCCACTAAGGGGCCTACGGGATGGCGGCACTGGCAAGAAGAGTGTATACAGTTGTACAATGTGTGTAGATGTTAATGAAGCAGATAAGTAGTTTACTGTATAAATAATAAATAGGAGGTGCATGCATTAAAGTCTTATAGTGTACGGTCTAGACCTGCTCTATAGGAAAAGTGCAATGAGATAACTTTTGTTATGAATAGGTGCTATATAAATAAAATTTAATTGAATTAAGTGTACATCATTTTTGTGAACTGACAAATATTGATGGATGAGTGGAATAGTAGTGAAGAGAAGGTGTTTCTACTAGAGCATATTAGAGGGGAAGGAGCTGTAAAGACACGGAGTAAGGACAAATTTTTGGTTGGAACGAACCTACTATGATGAGGAGGGCATAGAGCATTCGCAAGACGATCAAGAAATTAAATCAGAAGTTTTGGCAGATAACTAAGCTTGTTAATTTGTTACAAGTACAGGAGGAGTTTCCTGACGTACCGTGGGAGGAATCAATACGTAGATGGTGGACTGCGACAGCATTAGCACGAGTGCTGGAGCTGCTGTGCAACGATCCTATGGCGGTGGCTACAATCCCATTGAGTCCAATATTCAGAATACCAGAATAGTTTGGGATAGCAAGGTGAAACGGAATAACAGTAAATCTGTGCCTGTGTGTCACCATCATCCCCAGAAGAGTTAAGTGGGAGACAGTTAAATTGGGTTACATTATCAAACCCCTGCAGGCGACAGCTCAGAGAGGCTAGAAGACATGAAGAAATATAAAACAGGTATTACTGCTAGTAAAATACTGGTATTGATAAGGACCAGGGAGACAGACGAGGAGCCAGAAATTCCTAGATCATGAGCCAGCTGTGCAAGGCAGGGCTATATGGGGGCAGAAATGGCAACAGGAGATGGTGCAGCTGCACCAATGGCATTGGTAATAAGATAACACCCAGATCATAAAAAGCAGGACCAAGAAAAAGTGGATTGGAAAGAAGCCTGTCGACAGACAGTAACACAGAGGACACCGGTGAAAGACACATCCGACTGGGACTACTTGTATGCACTGGAAGAAGAAAAGAGACTTGGCGCTGAATGGAAGATGGTAAATAGACTGTACTTGTATAGCACCTTTCTAGTCTTACGACCACTCAAAGCGCTTCACACACTACATATCACATAACCTCATTCACATACTGATGGCAGATGCTAACTGCTCATGAGTCCAAAGAAATTAATTAATCATTCACACACACTGAAGGCACAGCCCTCTGGAGCAATTTGGAGTTCAGTGTCTTGACCAAGGACACTTCGACATGTGGGCTGGGGGAAGCCGGGATCGAACCGCAAACCTTTCAATTGGTGGATGAGAGAATCCTGGGAGAAGCTGACATAGAGACAACAAGCAGTCAACAGAGAATGAGGGTGCAACTAGACGGCATCATGACAGCAGAAGATCCTGTGGCTAAAGAGAGACAACAATGATTGAATCACATCAAAGCACGAATGTCGGATGTTGTGGACGAACAAGTATGGTAGCTGAGAGAAATGGAAGCAAGCGTAGCAGGCATACAGTTGAGAAATGGCAAAAGAGTCAGGAAGCCAGCCACAAAGGCCTGTGGTGAGGAGCAAGCAGTCCAGCAGACAACATCAAGCCAATGTGCCCTATAATAACTAAAGCGCAAGGGCAGCACCAATGTGTGCCATGGTCGTTCATGGACATGGTAGGACTTGCAGGCAGACTTCACCGAAGGAGCAAACAAGTGGATCACTGCATTAGAGGAGAGCACTGCAGGAGTAACATTGGCCTTGGGTACATCAAAGCCTTGCTCATACACGTGGCTGGAAAACATGACCAAAGAAATCTTCCACTTAGCACAGTTGGTGGTGACTGGGAACACGACTGATCACATGGGCTTTGGTGGACACTGCAACGTGCTATGGGCTGAACTAAGAAGGCAGTATCCAGAGAAAATGGACCCCTCCAAGCTGGATGAAAGAGAGACACTGAAGGACAGTGAGTGCCCATCCAAGTTTCTGCATGCTTTCCAGCTAAAGTGGAGAGATGACAGGGGGTGCCTGGAATGCTAACACCACACAAAGTCTGTTCAAGGTGATGGTGAAAAAAGCCATGCCACAAAAGTGCAGAAACGTCTGGACAACGTCGTGGGACTCATGAAATTGGAGTGGCCACTGTGCATATAGTGCACCGTGTGGAGAAACAAGCATCTGGCCAACAAGCTGACCCAACTGCAGCTGAATGAGCTGACTAAACAAAAGAAGGAAAAGGCTAAGAATCAAGCCCCAGTGGTGACAGTAGATCAAGCCCAGTCACAACCCACAGTGGTGCCTAAGACTCCAACCAAGCAGCAGACTCATGGCCAGGCACAGGCCCCACGAGGACCAGAACAGGTAGCACCTGTTAACTCAGCCACTGCATCGCTGCCACCAATCCATGTCCATGTCAACTAGGCTGGTGGACATAGAGGTGGCCCGCCCCATCGCAGAGGGTGGAGAAGTCAGCATGCTCAGCAACCTAGGCTCTCCTAGTCTAACCCACAGCTAAACCAAGATCAAGCTCAAGATGGATAGGTAGATCTCTCTCTCTCTCTCTCTGATAGATAGATAGATAGATAGATAGATAGATAGATAGATAGATAGATAGATAGATAGATAGATTTTCACACCTCCTCAGACAAACAGTACCTAAGAATATCATTAAGAGCATGTGATGAGGGAAAGGCAGAAAAGATTTTAGTTAACAAAAGTACCAAGTACCACAACAAGTGTGGTCTATACATAAGACAGATGTGGGACTGGTTACATCAGCACAGCCCATACACATTAAGCAAAAACCAGGAGGTTACCATACTAAAAGCAATACCCACTAAAACAGCATGCTCTGGAAGGAATCAGACCCACAATAAAGGGCCTGATAAAGGCAGAGGTCCTGATAAAAATGGAACACCCCTATCTTTCCAATTAAGAAGCCACACTCTACTGACTAATGATTGCTACATGATCTGAGGGCTGTTAATGCCATTGTAAATGCTGAGACGCAATATGTGAGCAGCAATATGGTTTCATGCCTAGAAAGAGTACAACAGATGCAGTATTTGCTTTGAGGATGCTGATGGAGAAGTACAGAGAAGGTCATAGGGAGTTGCATTGTGTCTTCGTAGATTTAGACAAAGCGTATGACAGGGTGCCGAGAAAGGAGCTGTGGTACTGTATGAGGAAGTCTGGAGTGGCAGAGAGGCATGTTAGAGTGGTGCAGGACATGTATGAGAGCTGTAAGACCGTGGTGAGGTGTGACAGAGGAGTTCAAGGTGGAGGTGGGTCTGCATCAAGGATCGGCTCTGAGCCCGTTCTTGTTTGCTCTGGTGATGGACAGGCTGACAGATGAGGTTAGACAGGAATCTCCATGGACTATGATGTTTGCGGATGACATTGTGATTTGTAGTGAGAGCAGGGAGCAGGTGGAGGAAAATCTAGAGAGATGGAGGTCTGCTCTGGAAAACAAACAGAGGAATGAAGCTTAGCCGCAGTAAGACAGAATACATGTGTGTCAATGAGAGGGACCCAGGTGGAACGGTGAGGTTACAGGGAGCAGAGGTGAAGAAGGTGCAGGACTTTAAGTACTTAGGGTCAACAGTTCAGAGCAATGGAGACTGTGGAAAAGAGGTGAAGAGGCGAGTGCAAGCAGATTGGAACGGGTGGAGAAAAGTGTCAGGTGTGTTGTGTGAAAAAAGAGTATCAGCAAGAATGAAAGGAAAGGTGTTCAAGACAGTGGTGAGACCAGCGATGTTGTACAGCTTAGAGACAGTGGCACTGAAGAAAAGACAAGAGGCAGAGCTGGAGGTAGCAGAGCTTAAGATGTTGAGGTTCTCTTTGGGAGTGACGAGGATGGACAGGATCAGGAATGAATACATCAGAGGGCCAGTTCATGTTAGATGTTTCGGGGATAAAGTCAGAGAGGCCAGATTGATGTGGTTTGGACATGTTCAGAGGAGAGACTGTGAATATATTGGTAGAAGGATGCTGAGGTTGGAGCTGCCAGGCAGGAGGTCTAGAGGAAGACCAAAGAGGAGATTTATGGATGTAGTGAGAGAGGACATGAAGTTAATTGGTGTGAGTGAAGAGGATGCAGAGGACAGGGTTAGATGGAGACACATGATTCGCGGTGGCGACCCCTGAAAGGGAACAGCCGAAAGGAAAAGAAGAAGAGATGCTGTGACGCCCATCGTCCCAGAACCACACACATTGCTCTCCAATGTTCCACTGACACAAGATGGTACATAGTGATTGACTTATGTTCAGCTTTCTTTAGTGTACCACTACTTCCAGACTCACAATATCTATTTGCTTTCACGTATCAAGGATGTCAATACACATACCAACGTTTAAGGCAGGGTTACGTTGAAAGCCCAACAATCTCAAGTCAGTAGGGACAAGTTACAGTTCTGTCAAACAGAAGTAGAGTACCTGGGAAGAAGACTGTGTGGAGATAAAAGATTAATAGCTTCACCAACCAAATAGAAGCTTTACCTAAGGCTCCAAAGCAAACAATGGGACAAATGCTTTCTATTCTGGGGATGTCGGGATTCAGTCGCCCATGGGTGTGTGACTATGATGTCAAAACAGCACCTTTGCGAGCCCTGATATGAGCAGCAGGGCAATGAATAACTCAGTGCAAATACAATGGAAAGAGGAGGCAGAAGGAGCCTTTTATGCCCTAATAGGAGACATGCACTCTGCCCCAGCACTTGGTATCCCAGACTACACCAAGCCATTTCACAAATATGTTGCAGAACGATCAGGTTATGCCAGTGCAGTATTAATGCAAGATACAGCAATGGGTAAGCAGCCACTGGCCTACCATAGCACCAAATTAGACAGCATTGAGTCAGGCCTGCCACCTTGTTATCAGGGATTGGCCACAGCAGTCTTTGCATTCAAAAAGTCCTCCTTATTGACTATGGGACACCCGGTAATCATGTATACGTCCAACCAATTATTTACTCACAAGCCCTGTTTGTTCTAACCCATGCTAGAAATACAGATTATGAGGTCATACTTTCAGCTCCTGAACTCACTTTCCAATGTGGGAGCACAGTGAATCTGGCAACCCAGATGGTGCTACATGTAGACAGACTCCGCATGACTGTGTCCAGGCCACAACTAACTTCATCCAAGCATGTGAGGACTTGTATAATCAGCTCATCGCTACAGACCTCACACTGTTTTTGGATGGTTCCTGCTTAAGAGACGCTACAGGTAACCATGCCAAGTTGAGGCAACTAAGGTTACCCAACCATGTTCTGCACAGCTGTCAGAAATCAAAGCTTTAACAGCCATGTGTAAATTAGCACAGAGAAAGCGTCTTACTGTGTACACGGACCCAGCATATGAATACGGCAAGTGCAATGTGCAAGGTAACATTTGGAAGCAGAGAGGGGTGATGGCACTCCAGTTATGGAGAAGCAATCTCCACACTGTTAGATGCAAGTGTCCAGCACATCAAAATACAGACACTTTAATAGCCAAAGGGAATACTTTAGCAGATGAAGCTGTGAAACAAGCAGTGGTAGGCGCTAATATGGCCCCTCTGTTGTTAGCTGAGGACTGTGAGCCTCTATCAATGCTATCGTCCCTCATATTAGCACAGGATAGGGCCAACCCTCATGAGAAGTCGGTATGGGTAAAAAGGGGGCTATCAAGATCATGCAAGACGTATTGCAATCTCCAGACAGGCAGTGGGACTGATACCAATTTGGGGGCAATAGCAAATGCACAGTATACAGCACACAACAACAGGTGGATAAATCATCTATGGTACAATCAGCAAAGATTTGGACAATATCAGCAATGGAAGCCATACGTTGCACTCAACCTCCTTACTGGCTCTACAAAACAGGTTTGTCATAGACATAGTAGTGGCAGAAGACCAAGGAGTGTGTACACTGGAGATAAGTGTTGTAATGTTATCCCCATGCACATAGGAGAAGAGGGGAATCTCACAAATGCTATTGAGAAATTGAAGAAACTGAGGGATGAACATATAGAAAATTCTAATTGGAAAACCAGAATGCAAGCAGTATGAGACTGGCTCAGTAATGTAAACTTCAAACAGATCCTGCAGCTGATAGGGATGGTAACTGGAACATGATCCAAGTACTGATTAGTAGAATGACCAAGTTCGTAAACCAGTTTCTCCTTCAGGTTTATAATGAAATAGAAATTGACATGGCAGAGGCACGAATGGGCGCAGGATAGTTGATTGACACTTAGAGGGAGGAGTTAAAGAGTTTGATGGCCACAGGTAGGAATGACTTCCTGTGGCGCTCTGTGGTGCTTTTAGGGGGGATGAGACTTTTAGTTTTAGTTTTCATGCAACAGCATACAGGATAGCACTGGCCACCACAGACTCAAAACATCTTCAGCATTGTCCGACAGATGTTGAAGGACCTCAGCCTCCTCAGGAAATAGAGGCGGCTCTGGCCCTACCTGTAGAGAGCTTGAGTGTTCTTAGCACAGTCCAGTTTACTGTCCATATGTAGTCCAAGGTACTTGCAGTCCTCCACAATGTCCACACTGACACCCTGTATGGAAACTGGGGTCACTGGTGCCTTGGGGCATGTGGGTTGTCCTCTCTGGTAGGACAACTCACATACTGGGTGAAATTAGTCAGTGTTGTTGAAACACTGACATGGTTGAAGTCACCCGAGGTCTTTGCATTGTGCCTCCCTCTCCCCACCCCCCTTCCCCCAAACCCCTCCCCTCTCTCTGTCTCTCTCTCTCTCATAAAACCTAACATGGCAGCGGCGGATGGCTGTGCACCATTGAGTCTGGAGTTGTGCTATGGTGGTGTGAATGGCGTTGCACGCCGATGCCAGGTTAGCAGGGGGGGGGTGTAAACAGCCACAACAATGGCATGTGAAAATTCACGTGGCAGATAATATGGCCGGAGTCCCACAGCTAACAGTTCATTGTCCGGGCTGCAGATACTCTGCTTGATAGTAACATGACCAGGGTTACACCATCTGTTGTTGACCAGAAGAGCAAGCCCGCCGCCTTACCGCTTACCGCTCCAGGTGTGTTCCCTGTTGGCCCCAACTGTCTGAAAGCCGTTGATGGAAACGTTATGGTCCGGGATATCCTGGTGTAGCCATGTCTCTGAGAAGCACATCAAACTAAATTCACAGAACTCTGTCTGACTCCGGGCTAACGCCGTTAGCTTGTCTATTTTATTCGCCAGTGATCTCATGTTGCTCATGACAAGAGAAGGCAGACACGATGAAATCTCTTGTTCTTAAGTCTCTTTTGTCTGCACCCCTCTCTCTTACCTCACCACTTCGTTCCAACTCTGCATCCTCGGTGTGTCCTCATCCAGATCTCAGTGGGGACATTGGTTGTCCTGGGTGCCATGCCGCTTGACTTCAGTGCGATCAGCTGTTCTCTGGTGTAAACAATGTGGCCAAACAGCTGATCTGCAGCGGTGCCCTGTCTGAGTACCAGGAGAAGAAGTTTCACAGCGAAAAAAGTACCAAAACACTTTCTACTCTCATTTCCATAAAAAAGTTTTCTTCTGTTAAAGTTTTGAAGAAAAAGGAAAGTTAAAGTTCGAAAAAGTAAGACGACGAGACGGAGCTACGGCAACAGGCAGCATGCACATTGGCACATGCGCATAGTGTCGTAAGGGCTGTATGGAGGTAAGTGGACCCAAAAGCAGATGACGAGGAAGCGGTCTCAAGGTGAAGTAGCCGGAACTTCCGTGTTTATTGTGGGGTGGTATGCAGGCAAGTACAGGCAGACAAAAGGCAGATAAGTTACCGGCTAGCAGAGGTGAAAGCAGGGGCGTGAGTCCAAGGTTGAAAAACAGTACACAAGGGAGCAGGCAAAATCCAAAATCCATACAAGGTCCACGGGAGAACAAAAAATTCAATACAAACTCATGGAAAACATGCTTGGCAGGAGCAACACCATGTGTACAACGATGATCCAACACTGAACAAAGAAAAGACCAAGACTAAATACCCTAGGGGAGGTGAGATAACGAGACACCGGTGCCAACAATCAAGGGAGGGCCAAAAATCAAAACTGGAGGGAAAACACAGACAGGAAGTAAAAACACAAGACACGCAAGGGAAGAAGAATACTACCAAAATAAAACAGGAAGTGACAATACCAAAACTACCACACATAGTGCATAGTCATGAGTTTTCGAGAGTGGCTAATTGATATCTAACACCACTGACATGGCAGAATAAATTAAGACAGAGAAGCACAGGAAAACCACAGAGAAGAAAAAGTGAAGAAAACAGAAAAACAACATAACGAAGAACTCCAACCCATTCTGGACCTCTTGCCATATGGTCCTATTCAGTTACATATATCCAAAACATTTTTACATTATGATCATTCAGTGCAACCAGAAGGATATTCATTCTTGCCACCACCCACTAGTATACATTTGCAAGCGGTTCACTACAGGAAGTAGTCTGGACTTCTGAACCCCAACACATCCAAAAACCAAAAGTCAACTTTGACTTATTTTAACTTACGTAACATATTTAACTTATGTATGTAACATAATTGACGTAACTAACATACTTACCTACCGGCCGGTTAAGGGGAGTGAGAAGTCAGCAGTCAATTGTGGTATAAAACAGAGCAGTCAATAAAATAGGTTTTTCAAAAATTGTGAATCTCCTTGAGGTCCTTGAGCATACAGTCAGAAATGTGCACAAAACATATTAGGTCGATGAATTCCTCTTTTGTGGAATCAGCTCCCAGTTTGGGTTTGGGAGGCAGACACCATCTCCACATTTAAGAGTAGGCTGAAGACTTTCCTCTTTGATAAAGCTTATAATTAGGGCAGGCTTGGGTGAGTCCTGAACCATCCCTTAGTTATGCTGCTATAGGCCTAGACTGCCGGGAGACTTCACATGCTGCGCCTCTTTCCTCTCTCCTCTCCCTCTCCATCTGTATGCATTTTTATCCCATTACTGCATGTTACTAACTCAACATCTTCTCTCTCCCATAGTTCTGTGCTTTCTCGTTTCTCTCCTATCTCCTTCTGTCACTTTCAGCAGGTATTTCTGCCTCCGGAGCTGCGGGGTCTGGGTCTGTGGTTATGGGTCGCCTGCTGCCCCCGTGTTCCTGCTCGACAACTGCTACTACAGTTGCTGTTATTGGCTCTGTACTGATGCCGACATTATTTTTCCTATAGCTGTCATTCCTATTATTACTAATTTATTAATATTAACACTATAATTACTATTCTACTATATAAAAAAAAATTCTACGTGGTCTTTGCATTGTGCCTCCTTAACCCTATCCCCTTCCCCAAACCCCCTCCTCTCTCTCTCTCTCTCTCTCTCTCTCTCTCTCTCGGATGGCCGCCCACTATTGAGTCTGGTTCTGTCCAAAATTTCTGCCCTCTTAAAGGAAGTTTTTCCTTGCCACTGTCGCCAAATGCTTGCTCATGGTGGGATTTGTTAGGTCTCTGTAACTAATATTATAAAGAGTACGGTCTAGACCTTCTCTATAGGAAAAGCGCAATGAGATAACTTCTGTTATGAATTGGCGCTATATAAATAGAATTGAACTGAAAATTGAATTGAATGGATCCAGTGATATGCAAGATTAACTGCGGACAGATACACGCGTACGCACACACGCGACCAAACGCATGATCCCCTCCAAGCTTACACCGTGTGGAGACAATAAAGAAACTCAGCCCGCTGTCCTCACCCAGTTCACCGGCTCACAGCGATTACTTCCACACTCCTGGTTACTCATTGGGTTTTACAATAAACTGAAACTACTACTTTAACTCCCTCTGTGCTAGTTGTGTCTTTGGGTCCAGCCTCTGTGTACCATGACAAAATCATTTGCATAGATCAACTATACTTGCCTTGCTCCCACACTGGTGGTCAGGCACACTACAGAGATGGCTTCCTCCATTTAGGAGATCGCTCGAGTACTGAGGCGCTAATCTAGCTGAAAATAATACTGTCAGTCAGGACTATTTACTTTTTCATGTGGACACTCTGACAATGTGTTTCAATTAGCGGCAAACACAAATACAAGACCCTTTTGTTTTCAATAATTTGGAGGAAGTGGCTTGACTTTAAAACGATCTACAGACTACATAGGGACAACTCACACCACACTTTTTTGTCATTCTTTCTGTACATGTGTATTTTATACCCGTTTATCATTGTTGAATCTGTAAAGTCACAACTGTTTTGTTTTTGCAACAATAAAAAAGACTATATTCTGCAAAGGAACGTGTAACAGAGAATGAACAACTGCCTCATGTGTAGTATTGAGGCAAGTCAGAAAACAACTGCCCAGTCACAGCAGAGTATGAAGTGCTCACTGCAACTCACCGAAGACCTACAGCTTCATGAGAGGCCAGAGACTGTCTACTCATTTGTGCATGCCTTAACCACTAGGCTACAGGGTGCCCCAGAATCATGTCTTTTCTTTGTTTCAATTTATGGCACTTCCACTTGTCCCAGAGATATGGAGCCATCTCAGTCCTGACAATGAGATTATAACTAATTGGCCAACAATTGTAATATGTTTCCACCTCTGAAGATCATGTCACAGTAAAATAAATTGAACAGCTCTGAAAACTGAATTTATAAAGGAAAAGACATTTCCACAATGCAGATTACAGCTGTGGTTAACTAAATCTAACTGGTTATCTAAACTTTAGTTTTGTTTCTATATTTAACAGGAATTTGCAGACAAAAGCCAAAATCCAAAAATCCAAAATTCCAAAATCCAAACAAGGTTCACCAGAGAACAAAGAATCCAAGATAAACTCAGTCAAGGGTTTGGCCAGGAACAACACCATGTGTACAACAATGATCCGACACAGAACAAAGAAAAGACCCAGACTAAATACCCAAGGGGAGGGTAACCAAGAAGCTGCTGCGACCCAGCAGGGACTGGACCAAGGGGCTGCTGCAACCCAGCAGGGACTGGACCAAGGGGCTGCTGCGACCCAGCAGGGACTGGAGCCGGCGTGGCAGCAGGACATGGCACTGGCGACTGGACCTCCGGACATGGCGCTGTCTTCGGAACCTCAGGCCTGGGAGTAAGGAGCTGCTGCGATCCTGCCGGGAAACAAGTCGGCTGCGATCCAGCAGGGGGTCCAGGGGACAGCTGAGGTCCGGCGGAGAGTCCAGGGTGCGGCTGATATCCAGCGGCAGCGACCACAGGGTGCGGCTGCGATCCAGCGGCGGAGGCGAGGACAGGGTGCGGCTGCGATCCAGCGGCGGCGGCGAGGACAGGGAGGAATGGCTGGAGCCATCCAGCAGAGACCGGGAGCGATGGAGAGTGAGCGGAATCTGGAGGCAAGGCAGTGCGACTGCGATCCAGCGGCAGAGGCGAGGACAGGGTGCGGCTGCAATCCAGCGGCGGCAGCGAGGACAGGGTGCGGCTGCGATCCAGCGGCGACAGGGAGCGAAGGCTGCTGTGATCCAGCGGCGGCGGCGAGGACAGGGTGCGGCTGCGATCCAGCGGCGGCGGCGAGGACAGGGTGCGGCTGCGATCCAGCGGCGGAGGCGAGGACAGGGTGCGGCTGCGATACAGCGGCGGAGGCGAGGACAGGGTGCGGCTGCGATACAGCGGCGGAGGCGAGGACAGGGAGGAATGGCTGGAGCCATCCAGCAGAGACAGGGAGGAATGGCTGGAGCCATCCAGCAGAGACAGGGAGGAATGGCTGGAGCCATCCAGCAGAGACCGGGAGCGATGGAGAGTGAGTGGAATCTGGAGGCGAGGCAGTGCCGGCTGTCGAGAGCTGGGTGGTGAGTCGGGAGACCTGCTGGGTTCCCTGAATGATTTGGGAAACCATGGCCTGATGGCTGTCTGTCAGAAACTGGAGTAAGTGTTCATGCTGGCCTACCAGAATCTCTCTGTTAGCCAGTGCTAAGTGGTAGGGTGCTACCTCCGGGTCTTTACCTGCTGGGTCCATGTTTGGTCGGATCATTCTGTCGTGAGGCGAGCTGTATGGAGGTATGTGGACCCAAAAGCAGATGACGAGGAAGCGGAAGTAGCTGGATGACTACCGTGTTTATTGTTGGGTGGAATGCAGGCAAGAACAGGCAGAGGTGAGCAGACAGGTAATGAGCAGACAAAAGCCAAAATCCAAAAATCCAAAATTCCAAAATCCAAACAAGGTTCACCAGAGAACAAAGAATCCAAGATAAACTCAGTCAAGGGCTTGGCCAGGAACAACACCATGTGTACAACAATGATCCGACACAGAACAAAGAAAAGACCCAGACTAAATACCCAAGGGGAGGTGAGACAACGAGACACAGGTGCAAACAATCAAGGGAGGACCAACAATCAAAACTGGAGGGAAAACACAGACAGGAAGTAAAAACACAAGACACACAAGGGAAGGAGACTACTACAAAATAAAACAGGAAGTGTCAACACCAAAACTACCACAGGTGATGGGTCATCATAAATATAGTGCTGAGTAAAGTCCCTACTTTTTACTGTACTGGACCAAAATACTCAGAGGGAGGCTGTAAGCACTTGTGGAAAATATTCGACTGCTGATACACTGAGCAATTAAGTTTAGCAATACATTATGTTGAGGTGAAGGGTGAAGGCATCTGCCAGCCTGTGCTACTCCTGCATTTCTGAGATTGATTCTCGCACTCATTATGTAGAGAGCACTCTACCCCTCCCAACCAGGGAATGACAGCGTAATGAGAGTGGAACATTTTGAGAGAAGAGAGAGAAGGTAGTAGGAGCTCCTGGACTGCCCATCAGCAATGCAAAAGTCAAGGCTACAAGCCCATTGGACAAGGCCACATACAAACGGGTTGATAGAGAGAGAGGGATAGGGGCGGAGCAGAATATGATACACCCCCAAGCTCAAAGACAGATAAAGCAACACCATACCCTAGGAAAAATGAGGAACTCACTGATGATGAAAGTGAGGACGAAGGCTAGGAAGGGAAGATGTACACAGAAATGGTGGTGTATGTGAAGCTACACATAGAACCATACAAGAAAGCTAAGTAAAGGAAAAGGAATGCCAAAGTATCATTACAACACTCACTGGATAGGTCATGACGAACCATGGAATGATCCGGACATGTATGGGACCTCCGCAGAGACCCGGAAGAAGAACAAATGAGGGAACAAAGGAGCCAAGGGATGGAAGACAAGGATGAAGGACAGGAGGAGACAGGGCACAGACTCAGAAACAGAAAGAGCTATGGGCCTAAGAAAAAGTTAAATTAAATTTTATTTATATAGTGCCAATTCATAACCGACGTTATCTCATTGCACTTTTCCTATAGAGCAGGTCTAGACCATACTCTTTATAATATTATTTACAGAGACCCAACAAATCCCCCCATGAGCAAGCACTTGGTGACAGTGGCAAGGAAAAACTTCCTTTAAGAGGCAGAAACCTTGGGCAGAACCAGACTCAATGGTGGGTGAGGGTTCACCGTTAACATGTACAAACTGAGATCGATCTGATAGATAGGATTCAAACCAGCTTAGTGTGGTTCCTTTAATGCCAATTAAATGTTCCAGTCTCTGTAATAGGATGTGATGGTCAGTGGTGTTGAATGCAGCACTAAGATCTAACAAGACAAGTATAGAGACAAGTCCATTGTCCATTGCAATTAAAAGGTAATTTGTAATTTTCACCAGTGCTGTCTCTGTGCTATGATGCACTCTAAATCCTAACTGAAAATCCTCAAATAAACTATTGCTGCACAGTCCCACCGCAGCTGCACAAAAGCCAGACTAATCTGACTGTGTCCCCTAGTGGTGAAGAATGGAAATCCTGTATATGTCCCATGGTCATTTTTGGACATGATTGGTCTGGCAGGTTACTCCCTGAGATCACAGATAGAGCCAATTCAATTCAATTAAATTTATATAGCGCCAATTCATAACAGAAGTTATCTCATTGCACTTTTCCTAAAGAGCAGGTCTAGACTGTACTCTTTATAATATTAATTACAGAGACCTAACAAATCCCACCATGAGCAAGCACTTGGCGACAGTGGCAAGGAAAAACTTCCTTTAAGAGGCAGAAACCTTGGACAGAACCAGACTCAATGGTGGGCGGCCATCCGCCGCTGCCGTGTTAGGTTTTGAGAGAGAGAGAGAGAGAGGAGGGGTTTGGGGAAGGGGATAGGGTTAAGGAGGCACAATGCAAAGACCTTTTTTTTTTTTAAATAGTAGAATAGTAATTGTAGTGTTAATATTAATAAATTAGTAATAATAGGAATGACAGCTATAGGAAAAATAATGTCAGTATTAGCAACAGAGCCAATAACAACTGTAGTAGCAGTTGTTGAGCAGGAACACGCAGCTCCGGAGGCAGAAATACCTGCTGAAAGAGAGAGAAGGAGGAGAGAAACGAGAAAGCACAAAACTACGGGAGAGAGAAGATGTTGAGTTAGTAACATGCAATAATGGGATAAAAATGCATACAGATGGAGAGGGAGAGGAGGAGAGAGGAGCTCAGTGTATCATGGGAAGTCTCCCGGCAGTCTAGGCCTATAACAGCATAACTAAGGGATGGTTCAGGACTCACCCAAGCCAGCCCTAACTATAAGCTTTATCAAAGAGGAAAGTCTTAAGCCTACTCTTAAATGTGGAGATGGTGTCTGCCTCCCAAACCCAAACTGGGATCTGATTCCACAGGAGAGGAGCTTGATAACTGATGGCTTTGGCTCCCATTCTACTTTTGGAGACTCTAGGAACCACAAGTAACCCTGCATTCTGGGAGCGCAGTGTTCTAGTCGGATAATAAGGTATTATGAGATCTTTAAGATATGATGGTGCCAGACCATTAAGAGCAGTGGATCGCTGCACTGGAGGAATGAGACTTGCCTTGGGAGATATCAAGGCACTGCTCATGCATGTGGCAGGAAAACAAGTGACTACTGATATCTTCACTGATGCTGTCTTGACAAGGGCAATGATCAACAATCACCTGGATGATGTCGGCTTAGGACAATATAGAACTCAGATCTGGGCTGCAATGAGAAAACACTACCCAGAGAAGATGGACCCCTCCGATCTGTAAAGTGAGCAACTGAAGGACGATGAGTGTCCCACAAAATCCCTGCATGCCTTGCAGTGCAAGAGGAAGGATGAAACAGGTGGTGCATGGAATGCCAACAGCACCAACACAAGACTGTTCAAATCAATGGCCAAAAAGAGCATGACACTCCTAGTACAGAAACGCCTAGATGATGTAGTGGGCCTAATGAAGTTGGAGTGGCCCATGTTCTTCGAGCACACTGCCCACCATGTAGAGCAGTACCGCAAAGAAAAGGAGGGAGAAGAACAGAGCAAACAGACATTAAACAAGCTCAATCAGCTGCAGCTAGGAGAGCTGACAAAGAAGAAGAATTGTAGTACAAGGTCCAAGCTCCAGTGGTCACTTCCAGCCTCAAACACAGTTGCCTGAATCAATGCCAGCAACAGGGACATCCCCACAAGGTCCGGCCACTGCCCAACCACCACAACAGCCACTGCAGCAGCCAGAAGACCCACAAGTTCCGCACATCCATGTGCACGTCCATCAACCAGGCGGTAACTATAGACCTCAGCAAGGATGTGGATGACCAATGACAAAAGGAGGCCAGAGAGGGAGATGGAGAGGCAGCCAGAGGGGGAGGGGATGTTACCTGTCATCTCTACACATCCTAAACAAGAACCCACCGTACCAGTAATCATCAACGAGCAAGAACACACATTCATGGTGGACGCGGATGCAACCTACTATTGGGAAAAAAGGCTCAAATTTCCCCCTCTCAAAGTCATCAATCAAGACTCTCAGCTTCTCCGGGAAATGCCAAGTGATACCTCTTACCGAGCCTGTACCCATGCTAATTAGTGGAAAAACAGTAGTAGCACCACTACTATATTCAGTACATACTCTAATAAACCTCATGGGAAGAGACATACTATGCTCACTGAAAGCACAAATAACCTGTGCCCAAGATGAGCTCTATGTGACTTTCCCAGACTCACAAGAAGAAAACACTGAAGAAGAAGAATACCAGTACCATGCAGCCTATGCTCTAGGCTCACGCCAGCTGACCTTGCACTGCACCCTCAAATTTGATGCTCAACAGGCGGACACAGATTATGATTGGAATGAGCAGATCAACCAGCATGTGCACCAGATAATAACTGAGGATATCTACATCGGACCACAAGGAGCATCTCAGAAGACAGACTGTACCTAAGAATATCTCTCAAGACACCTGACCAGTCACTAGCAGAAAGAGTCCTGCTGGATGACCACTCCCACAGATAAGCCTGTAGCACAAGAAAAGCTCCTAGAACAAATCCTAGACTGTTTATGGTCAAAGCACAAGACAGATGTAGGGCTGGTAAAATCAGCGCAGCAGTACACATTACAGTGAAACCAGGTCCTTGGTTACCATACCAAAGACAGTATCAGCTCATACCACAGGCAGTGGCAAGAATAAAGCCCACAATTGAAGGTCTACTGCAGGCCAGATTCTCCAATCTTTCCAATGAAGAAACCACACTCCAGTGACTACAGACTGGTGCATGACTTGCACATAGTCAATGCTGTGGTGAAGGCAGAAACTCCAGTAGTGCGAGATCCACACATTTTATTGTCAAACATTCCTCCAGGTACCCAGTGGTACACAGTGATTGACCTATGCTTTGCATTTTTCAGTGTCCCCTTGCACCCTGACTCGCAACACTTTTGAGTTTACCTATTAAGGTCAACAGTACACTTACACAAGAATGCCACAGAGTATTGTCACAAGATTGGCAACACCTGCATATAGACAGCACTTTCTGTTAGAATAAAATGTACATAAGTTATCCCTTATGTACATTTTATTCTTTATCCCCCTCCTTGAACCGCCACCTTAACGTGGTGGAGGGGTTTGAGTACCCGAATGACCCTGGGAGCTATGTTGCCTGGGGCTGTATGCCCCTGGTAGGGTCACCCATGGCAAACAGGTCCAGGGTGACGGGTCAGACCAAGAGCGGTTCAGAAGACCCTTATGGATTATTTAAAATCAAGGCCAGTTACGTCGCCCAGATTGGCGCTACCGGGCCCCACCCTGGAGCCAGGCCTGGGGTGGGTGCCCGACGGCGAGCGCCTGGTGGCCGGGCCTTTCCCCACGGGGCCCGGCCGGGCACAGCCGAAGGAGCGGCGTGGGGCCGTCCTCCCGTGGACCCACCACCCGCAGGAGGATCCGTAAGGGGCCGGTGCAGAGAGATCTGGGCGGCAGTCGAAGGCAGGGGCTTCGCGACCAGATCTCCGGACACAGAAACTGGCTCTAGGGACATGGAATGTCACTTCGCTGGGGGAAGGAGCCTGAGCTTGTGCGGGAGGTTGAGCGTTACCGGCTAGATATAGTCGGCCTCGCCTCCACGCACAGCCTGGGCTCTGGAACCCGTCTCCTCGAGAGGGGCTGGACGCTCCATTTCTCTGGCGTTGCCGGGCGGGGAGAGGCGGCGGGCTGGTGTGGGCCTGCTCATAGCCCCACAGCTCAGCCGTCACGTGTTGGAGTTTACCCCAGTGAACGAGAGGGTCGCGTCCCTCCGCCTCCGGGTGGGGACAGGTCTCTCACTGTTGTGGCGGCCCACGGGCCGAACAGCAGTGCAGAGTACCAGGCCTTCTTGGAGTCCCTGGGAGGGGTACTAGACAGTGCACCACCGGGGACTCCGTTGTTCTACTGGGGACTTCAACGCCCACGTGGGCAACGACAGTGACACCTGGAGAGGGGTAATCGGAAGGAACGGCCCCTGATCTGAACCCGAGCGGTGTTCAGTTGTTGGACTTCTGTGCTAGTTACAGTTTGTCCATAACTAACACCATGTTCAAGCACAAGGGTGTCCATCAGTGCACGTGGCACCAGGACACCTAGGCGGAGGTCGATGATCGACTTTGTTGTCGTATCATCTGACCTCCGCCGCGTGTCTTGGACACTCGGGTGAAGAGAGGGGCGGAGCTGTCAACCGATCACCACCTGGTGGTGAGTTGGATCCGCTGGCGGGGAGGAAGCCGGACAGACTTGGCAGGCCCAAGCGTATCGTGAGGGTCTGCTGGGAGCGTCTGGCGGAGCCCTCTGTCAGCAGGGTCTACAACTCACACCTCCGGGAGAGCTTCTCCCAGATCCCGGGGAGGTTGGGGACATTGAGTCCGAGTGGACCATGTTTTCCACCTCCATTGTCGATGCGGCGGCTCGTAGCTGTGGTCGCAAGGTTTCTGGTGCCTGTCGCGCGGCAATCCCCGAACACGGTGGTGGACGCCGGAAGTAAGGGATGCCGTCAGGCTGAAGAAGGAGTCCTATCGGGCCTTGTTGGCTCGTGGGACTCCTGAGGCAGCTGACAGGTACCGGCAGGCTAAGCGTGCTGCAGCCCGTGCGGTCACAGAGGCAAAAACTCAGGACTGGAGAGGTTCGAGAGGCCATGGAGGAGGACTATCGGTCGGCCTCAAAGAAATTCTGGCAAACCGTCCGACGGCTCAGGAGGGGAAGCAGTTCTTCACCAACACCTTGTACGGTGCGGGTGGAGAGCTGTTGACCTCGACTGGGGATGTTGTCGGACGGTGGAAGGAATACTTTGAGGATCTCCTCAATCCCGCTGTCACGTCTTCCGAAGAGGAAGCGGAGGCTGGGGACTCGGAGGCGGACTCATCCATCACCCTGGCCGAAGTCACTGAGGTTGTTGGCAAGCTCCTTGGTGGCAAGGCTTCGGGGTGGATGAGATCCGTCCTGAGTATCTTAAGTCTCTGGATGTTGTGGGACTGTCTTGGCTGACACGTCTCTGCAACATCGCGTGGCGGTCTGGGACAGTGCCTCTGGACTGGCAGACCGGGGTGGTGGTCCCTCTGTATAAGAAGGGGACCGGAGGGTGTGTTCCAATCACAGAGGGATCACACTTCTCAGCCTCCCGGTAAGGTCTATTCCAGGGTACTGGAGAGGAGAATTCGTCCGATAGTCGAACCTCGGATTCAGGAGGAGCAGAGTGGTTTTCGTCCCAGTCGTGGAACACTGGACCAGCTCTATACTCTCCATCGGGTGCTCGAGGGTTCATGGGAGTTTGCCCAACCAGTCCACATGTGCTTTGTGGATCTGGAGAAGGCATTCGACCGTGTGCCCCGGGCGCTTTGTGGGGAGTGCTCTGGGAGTATGGGGTCCGGGGCCCTTTGCTAAGGGCTGTCCGGTCCCTGTATAAACGGAGCAGGAGCTGTGTTCGCATTGCCGGCAGTAAGTCAGACCTGTTCCCGGTGCATGTTGGACTCCGCCAGGGCTGCCCTTTGTCACCGGTTCTGTTCATAATTTATATGGACAGAATTTCTAGGCGCAGTCAGGGGCCGGAGGGTGTCCGGTTTGGGAACCACAGGATCTCATCTCTGCTGTTTGCAGATGATGTCGTTCTGATGGCTTCTTCAAACCAGGACCTGCAGCATGCACTGGGACGGTTTGCAGCCGAGTGTGAAGCAGCTGGGATGAGAATCAGCTCTTCCAAATCTGAGGCCATGGTTCTTGACCGGAAAAAGGTGGTTTGCTCTCTTCGCGTGGGTGGGGAGTCCTTGCCCCAAGTGGAGGAGTTTAAGTATCTCGGGGTCTTGTTCACGAGTGAGGGACGGATGGAGCGTGAGATTGACAGGCGGATCGGTGCAGCGTCTGCAGTGATGCGGGCGCTGTATCGGACCGTTGTGGTAAAGAAGGAGCTGAGTCGAAAGACAAAGCTCTCGATTTATCGGTCAATCCACGCTCCTGCCCTCACCTATGGTCATGAGCTTTGGGTAGTGACCGAAAGGACAAGATCGCGGATACAAGCGGCCGAAATGGGCTTCCTCCGCCGAGTGGCTGGGCGCTCCCTTAGAGATAGGGTGAGGAGCTCAGTCACACGGGGAGCTCGAGTAGAGCCGCTGCTCCTCCACGCCGAGAGGAGCCAGCTGAGGTGGCTAGGGCATCTGATCCGGATGTCTCCTGGACGCCTCCCTCGGGAGGTGTTCTGGGCATGTCCCACCGGGAGGCGGCCCGGGAAGACCCAGGACACGCTGGAGGGACTATGTCTCTCGGCTGGCCTGGGAACGCCTCGGGATCCCCCCGGAGGAGCTGGAGGAAGTGTCTGGGGCGAAGGAAGTCTGGGAGTCTCTGCTTAGACTGCTGCCCCCGCGACCCGGCCCCGGATAAGCGGAAGAAGATGGATGGATGGATGGATAAGTTATCCCATTTATGTTTTGTTCTTAGTGACTTTACTTCTCTGAAGTACACAGCAATGCTGTGTGTGTATGTGTGTTATTAAACTTGTGTCTGTGAGAATAACAGGAATGCAACCTGCTATCCCATGACCGGCAGGGCAGGCTGATACCGTACCAGATGGTCTCGAGAGTAGTGGCTGCTCCAAGGCCGCTCTCGCAAGATAAACCTGATAACACCGCTTAGTTTTTTCTTGTGTAGCAGTATACACTTCCCCCACTCCTTAGAAAACTATGTAACAGGAAAACTCCCTAAACTGAATAAAAGAGAGGAGGCTGCATAGATGCACTTCAGAGTGAGTAGGAGATGTAACTGAATGCATCTATGCTTACTCTCCTCGAGTAAAACTTAAGTTAATGCCTTTGTCTTTCTTTCCTTGTATATGATTTAAATGTTCTAGGTGTCTTGAACCTGACACTTTCATCCAGTATGTAGACGGTTTGCTCATTTGCAGTTCCTCAAAGGAACAGTGTGAAAAAGACTAAGTAGCAGTGTTACAGGCTCTGGCACATGAACTTCACAAGGTCAGTAAAGATAAGACATAACTATACCAGCAAGAGGAAAAATATCTTGGCAGACACATTTGAGTGGCAACAAGAGTCTTGTTGCATCATAACTGGTCAAGGCCGTAACTAAGGCCCCTAAACCACAGACAATGTCACAAATGCTCTTGTTTCTCGGCATTGCAGGCTATAGATGTTAGAGCGTTAATTAAAGCGGCAGGTCAGCGGCAGGTCTACCAGAGATTGGCAGCAGTGGCCTTTGCCTACCAAAAAGCTTTGACTGTGACAATGGGGCACGCAGAGACACTGTACACATCTCATCAGCTGCATGCGTCCTAGATTTGTGCTTAATCAGGCAAGGAAAAACAGGATATGAGGTAATTCTGGCAGCACCAGAACTTAATATTCAACGATCCAACACTATTAATCCAGCCTTCAGAAGGCACACCACATGACTGTGCGAAACAAAGCATTCTTAAAAGCAAGACCAGACATGTATAATAAGCCCATTAACGCACAGTTGACATTGTTTGTTGATTGCTCATGCTCTAGAGATGAAAAGGGAAATCATGCAGGATACAGCATTGCACAGCTCAATACTGACAATCAGATGTTCTCCCAAGTTCAAGTTCAGGGAGTAGATCAGCCATGCTCAGCACAGCTGTCAGAAATCAAAGCACTCCCGGCAGAATACAAATTGGCTGCAGGGAATCGTGTCAACATTTACACTGATTTAGCATATGCCTATGGTGTGTGCCACATCTATTGCAACATATGGAAACAATGCAGTTACCAGAGAGTGGATGGCACTTACACCACACATGGAGCAGCAATTTCACAGTTGTTGGCGGCTATGCATATACCTGAAATCAAAACTCCAACACACTAGTAGCAAAAGGCAACAACTTTGCAGATGAATTTGCCAGAAAAGCAGCAATGGGCCCAACCCTAATGGTTCCTGTAGTAGCAGAGGACCCTGCTTTCTTTCATTAAGGCACAGAGGGCTGCCAGTATCTACAAAATAGGTACCTGGCTAATAAGAGGGGCACCTCTGTGATACGCACTTTAATTAAAGATGCGCATGGTCACGACCATTGCGCCATAGGTGACGTTATAAAGCGAATTCATAATGCATGGTGGTCACCGTAGTTGGCAACAATGGTAGACCGTGAGTTACATGACTATGTGGTATGTGCAGCCTATAACAGGAAGGCATTTTCAGCACCAATTGGACACATACCAGCATCGGACTTTCCGTTTTGACACCTAGTTACAGACCATGTAGACATGTTGGCACTAATGAGCATAAGAATGCAAACTAACCATAGCATGAAATACTACAGGTTGACCCATGCCAGTACCATACCTAAGAGGTCCATACAATGGTCCTCCGCTTGAGCAGCTTGAGACAGAACTAGCAAACTATGTGCGGTACTTAACGGTTTTACACAAAGCCATTTTCCAACAGGTAAAAGGAGCCACAGAAGGAAGGACGAGCAAGATCCCTGAGAACCTCCAGAAAGTCCAGCCCGGAGACTGGGTATATGTCAAGACATTTAAGAGAATGTGGGATGCGCCCAGAACGACGGGACCATACCCCTTGGTCCTAGCAACACCAACAGCTCTCAAGGTTGAAGGTACAAATGTTTGGCTTCACCTGAATCACTGCAAATTCCACAAAGAATTTTAAAATAATAATGTAATGGTAGTGGTAATATTAATAAAACAATAGTAGTGATAATAATAATAATATTAATGATGATAGGAACAATAATAAGACTAATAATAATAATTGTAGTAGCGGTTGTCGAGTAGGAACAGAAGGTGCCTTGCAATCATAGATCCAGACTCTGCAGTTCCAGAAGCAGAAACAGCTGCTGAAAGTGACAGGAGAGGAGAGAGACGAGTAAGCACAAAACTATGGGAGAAAGAAGATGTCAAGTTAGTAACATGCATTAATGGGATAAGAATGCATACAGATGGAGAGGAGGAGCTCAGTGCATCATGGCGAGTCTCCTGACAGTCTAGGCCTATAGCAGCAGTAATGACTTGTTGTATACCGGTAAAGACTTTTCAGTGGGTCTAGGCTGTTTTTTTCTCTGGCATGTAATAGCAGGGGTGCTAAATGGACAGTGCCTCCAACTCAGATAGCCCAGTACACGCATAAGTGGCATTGCAGACATGTTAGGCCCACTGACCACACTGTTGTGGTGTGTCGAGCAGGAAATCAGGAGTACAATGGAATAGGACCCAAATGCAGACTAGCAGGTAGAGCTGGTGCAGATCAATAATTTTATTAACAAAAAAGACTTGAATGACACTGAATTGGCGGGAAAAAGGCAAAATCCAAAATCCATAGACAGGCAAGATACAAGGGCAACAAAGACTCCAGAACTCAGATACAAGAAACCAGGGTGCTTAACAGAGATACAACGATGAACTGACAATTCAATTTAAATTTATTTATATAGCGTCAATTCATAACAGAAGTTATCTCATTGCACTTTTCCTATAGAGCAGGTCTAGACCCTACTCTTATAATATTATTTACAGAGACCCAACAAATCCCACCATGAGCAAGCATTTGGCAACAGTGGCAAGAAAAACTTTCTTTAAGAGGCAGAAACCTTGGACAGAACCAGATTCAATGGTGGGTGGCCATCTGCCGCTGCCGTGATAGGTTTTGGTTTTATTTGCTTGGGTTTTGAGATATCTATCTCTGAGATTTCAGAAAGGCATCTCTGGAAACAGTCAAAAATGATATGTATCTTGCCAAGCTTTTATGGGTGATAAACCCATGGAGTGGATTATACCGTGATGGATGTTTCTTGATTTCTTCCTCTGGGAACTCTTCAATATCTCCACTATAGCAAATTAAAGGTTTAAATGCATTAAACTGATTATATCGAATGATTTTGGTGAGAGGACGGAGCAGATTTACACTCACCAGATGAAATAACAATCTAATTTACATTAATTTGATTTTAAAACGGGGCACCACTCCTTTACCAGGAGAAAGTCCTGTATAACAATTAATTAATTAATCAATTGAGTCTCAATCTGAAGTTGCTACAGAATAACCAAATCAGAAATAGTGTCTAACTATTGCGTCCCTTGTTGCACGTCCTGTTTGCTCGTTCTGGCAGAATGCAGGAGGTTGGTTAGGGTCTCCAATGGGCTCAGGTGCATCATTGTCAGCACAGAGAGGGACATTGCGCTTAGTAGCGATGTTGTGCAGGACAATACAGGCAAGGGTTATGTTGCATGCTTTCTGTGGTTCCGCTCTCAGGTAGTTAAGGCATGCAAAGCGCCTCTTAAGAACTCCATTTAAACGCTCAATTGCACATCTTGAGCAGTGTTGAAGCGTGCCTGCGCCGGTGTATTTGCTGTTAGAAAAGGAGTCATCAGGCATGGTAGGAGTGGGTAGGCACTGTCTCCTAATATTATGCCATCCGGTCGGTTGGTTTGGAGGTCTCTATATAGAGCGCTCTCCCTCAGGATGCGTGCATCATGGACAGACCCAGGCCACTTGACAACGCAGTTGGTGATGATGAGGTCAGCATCACACACAAGTTGGACATTGATCCTGTGCCTCCCCTTTCTGTTTATAAACTCCCATTCATTCTCACGAGGTGCTTGTATATGCGCATGTGCGCAGTCGATTGCTCCAATAGTATTGGCCATATTCCCCAAAAGAAAAAAGCTGCGCTTGGCCTGGACAATCTGGTTGTCCTTTGGAAAAGAAACAAATTCATTGACCAGGCTGGCCAGTGCGATTGACACATCTCTCACCACATCACACACAGCTGATTTCACCACTCCCATATAGTCACCAACAACTTGAAAGAAAGTCCCACATGCATAAAATCGGAGAGCAATGCGGATCTGGTCTTCCACAGACAGACCGTGACTCCTTTGGGTTCTGTGTTGAAGTTTTGGCCTGAGAAGGTTCACAAGGTACTTTATATCAGCCTTCCCAAAGCGAAACCGGACATACAGCTCCTCAGTGGTGTATTGCTCCAGTGGCTTGGTACGTTCAACATACACCCTTTGACGGTATCCTCTCCTGGCAAAGTGGCGGTGGCGGTGGACAACACCTGCCATTTCACTGTCTCTCTGTGAATCCTCTGAGAAAGGCTGATTTATATGGCTGTGTAGTTGGTCTTTTCAAACACACCTATTACAACTGATTAGTTTTGGCTTGTGTTCAATTGAGGCAATTGGACCCAAGGCCTATAATTGATGAACAATGTTCACTATAGTAAAGCAATGGAACCATGGACTCAAGAAGCTGTAACTTCACTGCTGCTGAAACCAATGCACTACTAGAGGGTGTTCGGTGCCATTATGGAACAATAGTGGGAAGTTTTAATTCTGCTAAGGATACCAACAAAAAGAAAAATGATGTTTGGATTTTAATCACAGAAAATGTGAATGCCATAGGGTCTGGCCAGAGGAGGACCACAGACCAAATCAAATTGCCATGGAAGAATCTTAAGGCCAGGGCAACAAAGGACCATGCTGAAGCCAAAAACCCACAAACAGGCAACAAACCATTTAAGAGGGGAGATTACACAGATGTGGTCCTCGACATCATTGGAGGTGAGAAGTTGCAAGCTCTCCATGGTATTCAAGGTGTTGTAGGGGATGGCGAGCCTTGGATTGAGGAGGAGGAGGAGAATCTGCCAGTTCCTCCTGAGGCTGATCCAGAAAGCGTATTTATATTGAATCTCAGCTCTGTTCCTGAGGAAGAAGCTGGATCCTCATTCGTTGAGCCAGTGGTAGTTGCCACAGGATCTCAGAGGAAAGGCTTGAAGCGCCCTTCATCAAACAAAGATGATGATTACAAGGCACTTCTGCAAAAAGAGACTGAAAGGGCAGAAGCACAGCTTCGTCTGGCAGAGGAACAACTGACTCTGACCAAACTGCAGCAAACCAAGGCCAGACTTGAGATCCGCCTCCTAAAGGCTACTCTCAGACAAGCTGGTCTCTCCACATCAGATGAGGAAGTCTGAAATTATTGTGGAGTATTTGACATTAAGTCTTTTTTTTTTAAATTCAATACATCTATACTTGATACTTGTTATAAATATCCGCAATGTACAGTGTTTGTGTTGTAGGTCTCAGATGAGCGGACTGCTGGAAGAGGATGGGTTGGGGTTTTTCTTGTTTTTAGTTTTTTTTAAATGTGTGTGTTTTCATTTCAAATAAAAATACACTTATATTGACCCCACACTGGCTATTCTACTTGTTGCTCTTTACATATCTATAGTTCTACATTGTGATTTCCTATCCTGTTTGAGCACTGGTTATCCAGCACTGGTTATCCAGATTTGGTGATCCTGTAAAGTTCCTATCCAGATCAGATTGATCCAATCCGATGTTGCTTTAAAAAACTGGCTCCAAAAATAAGCTGGACTACGTGATCACGGATCGCAAAAAAAGGATTACTAAATCCGGATCAATTTTATCTGGATTAAACCTTTTGAAAAACCGGGCCCAGGGGCTGGTATTACAAAATTATCTCACAGGATTATATCGGTTGGATTGGATTAAAGTCTGATCTGATCTGAAAATTGGGTATTTTAAAGAAGGTCCAAAGATGTCTGATCTGAAGATTTGGATTCAAATTTGGTAATCCAATCCTACCTTTAATCCGGACAAATTGCTGCATTTGGGTATTTCAAAATTTAAGGCAGAGATCTGGATCAATTTGATGCCATAATTTAGGATCATTTGGATCCCACCTCAGAGGTGGATTTGACATAGATTAACAAATAGCCTAGGCTTCTCTTCTCCCAGATATTATTAGATGTTCATTATATTTATACTTTAAATGGAAATACCTGTTAAATTGTATTTATTGCAGTCACACCAAAAAAATACCAATTTCAGAAAGCCTCCTATCACCAAAAGTGGTTTAGGAGGTGGGAGCAGGCTTCTGTCGACTTGTTGCTGATTGGCCTGTCTGGAAGCACGCAGCTGGTCAGAGGTCCCACACCCAGAGGAGTCCATCTAGGTGTTTGGGGACACAAACAAACCAATTAGGGTTGATCCACCTGCCCCTTATAATAAGGAACAATCCCTTATTTGATAATAAAATGACCACTGACTTATAATTGGACATGCATTGTAAACACTCTAAAGAAATTGGCAATAAAACACATTTACATGCTCATTTCAGTATAATGTTACCTTGCTGTAGGTGTCCGGTTTACCAGTGATGGTTTGTGTTTTATGGTTGTTCTTATAAGCAGTGGCATTGTTGAGTGGAACATGGGAGTGAGTGTACTCTGGAAGTAGGAGGTGAGAGGGTATGAAGGTATTTTCTGCTGTTTTCCTGATTTTATGTTGAAACTTAAGTTGTACTTTTGTTGTTTTTCTTTTAATCTCATTATTATTTGACACATATATTGTCTTATATACAATATTGTCTTTGTTACACTCATGCCAATAAAGCATACTGAATTGAATGAGGTTAGATTATCTTTATGACCCAGAATTGTTTTTATGTATGTAAACACATCATGTATTTCATTTTATTTATTTATATAGTGCCAGTTCATAACAGAAGTTATCTCATTGCAGTCTTCCATACTCTTTATAAGATTGACTACCAAAACTCAACCCCCAAACTAGTGCACTTCTAAATTAATGTACAATTGTTTGCAGTAAAGTATTAAAGTATAGTAAAAGTATTGCAGCAGTCTATTCACAGGTAGCCTACTTAAAGAAAGTTCTTTTTGTCAGCAGGCACATAATAACGTTAGCTAGCTAACTAGCAGATGCTAGCTTCAGTGCAGCTTAATCGTAGATTCAAATGCTGCGAACGGGCTGGTGTTGTGTCAGTGTATGACGTAATTCAAATGAATTCCTTTTTAAATGTTGAACCATAGACCGCCACATACATCAACAAAGTCCTGCCACCTTCAGAAGTTTGAAGCTCTGCTGTGGTGGGATGTATCAGCGGTGGTGATGAGACTGAGTACAGGGCTGTGGTGGGGAACTTTGTCTCATGGTGTGAGCAGAACCATCTGCAGCTCAATGCGACAAACTCTAAGGTGCTGGTTGTAGATCTACGAAGTGCCAAGGCACCAGTGACCCCGGTTTCCATCCAGGGGGTCAGTGTGGACATTGTAGAGGATTACAAGTACCTGGGAGTACACATGGACAATAAACTGGACTGGGCTAAGAACACTCAAGCTCTTTACAGGAAGGGCCAGAGCTGCCTCTATTTCCTGAGGAGGCTGAGGTCCTTCAACATCTGCCAGACAATGCTGAAGATGTTGGCCAGTGCTATCCTGTATGCCGTTGCATGCTGGCGCAGCAGGTTGAGGGTAGCTGATGCTACCAGACTCAACAAACTGATCCGTAAGGCCAGTGACATTGTGGGGGTGTAGCTGGACTCTCTGGTGGTGGTGTCAGAGAGGAGGATGCTGGCCAAACTGCATGGCTTTGCGCAAAGAGCACAGTAGACATAACAATGGCAGACAGAAGGAGAAAAATTAAATTTTCAGAACGCGAACTTCAAGTCTCGACCAATGAGGTGCAAAGGCATTTCTCAAAACTTCAGGCAAGGAATTCAAAAGTAACAGAGAAAAAACATATTTGGGTTTTAATATCCCAGCCTGTCAGTGCTGTTGGTGTTTTTAAATGCACACCTTCAGACTGTAAAAGACAATGGCATGATTTGAAGCACAAGACAAAAGAAAACAGTATACAGTTATATCAGCACCTCTCTAAATGTCAGAGAGCCAACACAGACACCACCAGCTCCACCCACTGCAATCAGCAGATCGCACTCACCTGAGTATTGATTACACACCTGCCACTAATCATCCACTCCACACTATATAGTCTCACTCCCCCGGTTCACTCACTGTCTGGTCTCAAACCTCTTACGAGAACTCAACCCGACCACAGCTTCTCTTGACAACCCCTTTTGGACTTTGGACTTCTCCGTTGTGTGTTTCGTCAGCTCCCGGCTTTCCTGCCACCCGTCTCCTCCAGTGGATCTTACTACCAGCGCTACATCAAGATAAGACCCATAGACTTTACTAGCTTAGCTCCCGTCATTGCTTTTCTCTGTCTGGCTGTTTCAATAAACTCCCTCGTCTCAGTACTAACCTCTGTGTCCCGTGTCTGTCTGCTGACACTAAAAGAGTAGCAACAAAAACATTAGAACCTTTATTTTAAGGACTGAGATAATAAACTGAGCAATGAATGTAGTTCATGCATTGAAAAGAATTTTGGAAGAACAAGGAATGTTGGTAGCTGTTGGTAATGCCAGATGTGAAATGTTTCTCTATTTGTTTAGATGGAATATGTTACGTTTAGTGTCAAGCAGAAGGAAATAGGGAATGCGAACCAAACGCAGACTAGGAGGCAGAGTAGATGCAGATAAATGGTTTAATGGAGTTCACAATGCTTACAGGGGTAGTCAGGCAGGCAGAGATCAGCAAACCAGGAGAGCAGTCAGAACAGGCAAATAAGTCCAAGAAGGAAGAAGACAAAATCCAAAAAACATACAATAAGTCCAAGAAAACACGAGGAACAAAGGCCAGGACACTTAACACTAGAAGTTCCAGAATTCAGCAGTCATTTTGACCGCTAGATTCCAAACTCTATATTCTCCAGTGATAAATACCTAAATGGGAGATTAATGCATTTGATGTGTTAGGATATCTTTTAAAAAACCAAATAACACCAAAATGTACATTCAAAAATTTAATTATACATTTGTCAATATTCACATCATTGCATATAGTAAACCGTAATTGTTGGAAAAGCTAAATTCACACCAATATTTTTCCGTATTTATTCAGCATAACGCAGAACAAGATAATAAGTTTGTTTTAACATTTATAACACATTTATAACAGAAAATAATCGGAAAAGCTGGAAACGAGCAGATCTAACATTAAAAAAAGAGCCACGAACGAAGTTTAGAACCAGAAAACAATTAGGCTACTAATTTTATATTAACTATTACATCAATAGTGTGCTTGGCTATTTAAGCTGCACAGTCAATGCAAGTGACCACTGTACCCCCGTGCACAATTTCCACACACGGGTTTGCAGCATTTGCAGCAGGTGTCGGGTGTATTTTGTTTGCAGCTTCTCCGAAGCTGGCACTGCTTCCGTTTTGGTGACTGCTGCGGTGGTTGCTTCTTCTGCTGACTGGGACCTTGTGCCAACTGCCATGCTGCTCCCTTTCCCTCCATGAACTCCGCTCAGCTCCTCTGCCAGGTCCTGCATGAACTTCCTCTGGGATTTCTTGCTGCTGGTGCACTCCTTGAAGAGGATGTGGGCATTGATTCCAGCCAGGTCGAGGATGTTATAGAAGACAGCCACTGGCCATCTATGCATACCGCCTTTCACAGAGTACGCCCTTGCCATCCAGGACGTCCACGTCACATTTGGTGTTATTATAATATGTGACCGACTCCGGCTTTGCCTTCGGCCCATCGGTAATGCCCACGCTTGTGTGCACGGAGCTCAGAATGCACACATTCTTCCTCGGCTTTCCCTGGTAGATGGTGAGCATTTGCACATTTTAGCACCTTTGTGCTGAACAGCTCTGCTTGCTCTTTTGCAGAGGGGGGCAACTCATGCTTCATTTTCCCCAGGGTGCCAACAAGGCTGGTCTTCTTGGCCTGTAAGACGGTGGCCAGTTTGAGAGAAGTGAAGAAATGATCTGTAATAATATTTCTCCGCCAGTCTCAGCAACACACTCTCTCCCACGAGCTGACCTCTGCTCCGCGTCTCCTCTTTTCCCAGATATGGAGCCCCGTTCAGCATGTATTTTGAACTGACATCCGCAGCCAGCCAAACTTTGATTCCAAATTTATCAGGCTTATTTCCCATGTACTAGATAAATCTGCACCAGGCCTTGGTGGGGAACAGCTGCTCATCAATGGTTATGTTGGCACCGGGCTTGTAGCAGGCTATGCTCTTCTGAACAAACTTCCAAGTGGCACCAGGGCAAACTTGTCATCCTGCAGACGCACACGTCGGGTCTCTTTTTTGTCGAACTGCAGGATTTTCATTATCTCTGGATGTTCAGTTGACTGAAGGACAATAATAACATAATAATAGCATAATAATAATAATAAATAGCGAATAGCCCAGGCTATTACTAGTGCAGGGCAGCACAAGACAGGACAGCGGTGCATAGCGGAGTGCAGGGCAGCCAAGCTCACCTGGAACGTCATCCGTGAATGGAACATCTGGATCCCTAGTTTCCGATGAAAGTAGCCGCCTCTTTTTCCTCTGTATGGACTCTGAATCACTCTCTGATGAGGATGAAGTGTTTTCTTGCACCCAGGAAAGGTTGCTGTCACTTTCCACCTCCGATAGATCCCCTGCATCAGAGTCATCGCTGTCCAAGTTCTGAAGCATCTCCAAGGCCATGGCAGCAGTCATCTTTCTCTTCATTCTTTCATTCATTTCAGACATTTTCTAAAGGCTCCTTATAAACTCCAACCTATGCAATTATTCAATTTCTTATTGTTATTATTGTACTGATAGCCAATTTAGTCTAATAATTTGTATTTGTAAGCAAATTAGCATATGCTAATAGCACTTGAGACTGCTAGCGACGTTTCTTTGACAATAGTTCCTATTTGTATAACAAACTGTGCAAAAGATAGAACAATAGAATAGTGCGAAATTCAGTGCGGTCAATATGACCGTGTATGGCTGAAATAGGTAAAAATCATTTTCTTTGCCTTTTGTGTAATTTATATGAAACCCATTGTAAATAAAAATACAGACACTTTTAGGAAAAGTCACATACCATTTACCATTTTTTATTCAACAAAGTTATTGCACATATAAATTTCAAAACGGTCAAAATGACCATCGTGGCCGTTCTAGTGTTAACACCATGTTAAATAATGATTTTACGCTGAACAAAGGAAACACTGACTTAAATACACCCAGGAAGGGGAGACAACAAGACACAGGTGAAACCAAATGACACAGGTGAGAACAATCACAGCAATCAAACACAGGAAGCAAACTACCAGACACAAGAGGGAGAATATTACAAAATAAAACAGGAACTAACAGAACAAAAATCCAAAACCATGACAATATATATGCGGCCTGATGAAATTACTGATGAAAATTCATCCAATGATTTATTTGGGGGGGGGTGTAACATTTTCCAGATTGTAATTTCTATTAAAGATTTTGTGCATTACTTTTCCTTCACGTTTCATTTATATACACATTTCCTCATGTGTTTCTTGAATGACTGCCACCAAGCCATTTATCAGACATAAAGTACATAAGACATACTTGATACCAAAGTTAGACAATATTGCGATCTGAATCATGCAAGCCTTTTTGTCTTAATTGTCTATTTATTGCTCCATAAAAAAAAGACTATTGTGAGCAGCAAAATTTTCCTCTTGGAAGTCCTAAGTGACGGGTAATTTCTAAGCCAAAACAAAGTGACCATCTCTGGCTGTGATGTTGGACATTACCTTGTCAGTGACCCAACCTACTTCATGCAGAATTGGCTCATAAATCCCTTTTTAAGGGGTGGCTGTGGCTTAGAGGTAGAGTGGGTTGTCCACTAATTGGAAGATAGGTGATTCCTCAGCCTGCTGTTCAGGCATTACCTGATCATGGTAATCCAGAAGGGGCTGACACTAGAGCTGTATTAATGGAGTATTTCAGCAGACGGGACAAGTTATCTTTTTTTTGGTACAGCACCACTGCCACAGTTTTGTAACCCTACCTTTGCTGTTTTTGTGTTGTGACATAACTTTTGTTGTGTTGTGACATAACTATCATTTGTTTCTCTGTTGATTAAGTGTACTGAAGCTGACATGTCTACTTAGAGGTTAGGTTTAGTTTGAAAAATAAATAAATACAATCATAACAAAATACAAAAATCACTAAATATGTTAAAGTAAAAGTGTAGAGTGCAGCGCAATCAAAACACTGAACTGTTAGGCAGTAAACAAATGTGCAATTGCAATAAACTATTTCATGTAGTTGCTGTATGGTCATTGTTTGATTGAACCTCCATCACCACCACCATGCGCCCCATGACCCCAAGTAGAGTGTTGTGTCTGCTTCCATTTTTTGCAGCAAGGCCTCATTAATTTCTCTGCTGTGCTGCATGGACTGCTCATCTGCCCTCTCTTCAAATATTGCAGCAACTCCGTGTTGTTCTCTCGCTTCCTTTTTCCTGTGTGCAAGAACAATAGCATAATTAACACAGATCTTCATTGTGTAGACCCATTGCAAATAATTGTTCTCTACAGGGAATGAAATATGCTCCTGTCAAATGCTGGTCAAATATTTTCTGTGGCAGGTACATTTGTCAAGTCACCTACCACCATGTCCAGCTACCTGCAATAGTGGTGAAGGTGAAGAAAAATAAAAACATTACGTCAGAGCCTGATGATAATATAAATATATCCCAATATGTGCATAGTGTCTGGTGTAACAGACTGCAATATACCTAGCACAACAAACCTACCCTATCTTGCTAAACAGAAAAGAACTGGCTGACCGTCAACAAAGAGAAAGATTTAAAAAACAATACTTACCAGGATCAGTGGAGTTTCGCACCAGCGTATATTCCACCATGCCTCAAGCATTGCTGTTACTGAGTTCAAAGCCCGGGTGGGTTGGCATGTCGGTCTGTCCCAGAGGACCGAGTTAAGTAACTCGAAATAGGGATTTCTCCGTGGACTGATTGCTCTCTGTATCATGCTTTTGGATTCTAGACTACCATTTATTCTGAGACATTACATCAAGTTTATTTTGGATTTCTGTGGAGGACCACAGTGCAAGGAGACAGTTTGTCTCCTCCACAGGCCACTGGTTTGGTTTTACGTCCATAATGAAGCTCTGGGTTTTAAAAATGGCAGTCACAAAGATATGGTTGGTCACAATAACCCCACCCCCCCCAGCCCGTGGCGTTAGCAGTTTGCGGTTCTGAACCAGCCAAGTGTTCTTTTGCTGTCTAAATGTGCAGACCTTGTTAGAGATTCTGCACTGGCTCTGAACCGACCCACAAACTGCTTTGGTGGAAAAGGGTTATGCGTAGCTCCTCCATCTCCATTGATCTCCATTGCATGTTGCATTTCGGGACATCAATGTCCATCAACACAGTGAACTAACCCATGAAATTCAGTGATTTTAGTCTGCTAACTGGCATTTTAAGGATTCTTTATTTCCCAATTTTTTCAGTGAAGACACACTGTACAGTATATTACATATTTAAAACATGATTAACATGCAACATAGGTGGTTTTTGAATGTATGTTTAATGTTGCTGTAGGTGCTGTAGGAAGGTCCATAGGCTGCTCTTGGAGACTTATTGTTGCAGTTCAGTTCATGACACTTATGCTGACACAACTTAAAAAATCAGGCAAACACAACCCAAAACAACCTTATTATAGTTTCTAAGTGAGACTAAGTTATCATAAAGACACACAGCAGAAGAAAAAGTTCCTACTGGGACCATAATAAAACATTTATTACCTTAGGTTAGTAACTATAATAACTTTAATTAATCAGGTACTCTCAGTGAGATCAAGATCTCTTCTTCAGCTCTTTCTTCTTATCCTGAGAACAAGAAACATTATTAATCACACAATCAGTATACACAAACAACACATATAAAGCCAGACAAATACAATCAAGCAACAAACAGAATTAATAAAAGCAATTACAAGAACCAGACATTTTCAGTCAAAAGTTGGCTTGTGGTCACATAGACTGACATTGAGGTTCTTGAGTATTTTTAACATGATCACCACATACAGTAAATACAGTAAAGGAAATCAGTAACAGTCTGTGATGCTGCTGTGATTATTTTATTTTTACTCACGCATGACAATTTGTGCAAAAAATAATTAGCTTTGAGTAGTTTGTGAAGAATGATGTGATTTTTATAGATAGAAGATTCAGAAAATCCACAAGGTTTAAAGGGAAATAACTCTTGACCATCATTCCTATGTTGTGATAAGACTTTACTTGCCAATTTTTTTCTTCTTTCATCTGAGGACACAGACACCATTTTATAACAAATTCCATTGGCAACATGAATTAAGTCCACAGTTTAAGCCAGTTGTGTAAACCACTTATTTGTCCTACCTGTCCTGTGTGTTACTGTATTCCTTCTCCTGTTTCTCAACAATGGACTTGCAGCTCAGATATATGATCGCCAGATGCTCCTTCTTTATCAGAGCGTCTATGGTGGATTATAGTTCATTAAATCTACGGGTAAGTGTTCCGCAATCCTTGTTGCCCCCGTTTATACCTGCAGTCATCAATCCCCGTGGTGGTTTGCAGCACAGAAGCTCTTGCAAATACAGAAGCAGGAGAGGGAGAATGGCCAGAGTCCAGGTGAAGCTGAGACAGCTCTGGTGCCGATCACTTCTAATGAGCCTAAGCTTGATATATCCTGTAGCTCCATGGAACGACTTCCCCTTTTCCATGGGTGGGAATGTTAGTCTCCTTTCTCGGACCTGTCTTTCCCGACTCTCCTGGTGAGCCAATTACTTTTCCTCAAGGGAATGAAATCGACCTGAGCGGTGGTGAGTCTCAAATCATTTGTGTTTAATGATCTCATCATGTCTAAGAAATTAGACTTTCTGTTCATGACTGAAACCTGGCAGAGGAATATGGATCATGGCCCTCTCATCGAGCTCTACCCGAAGGATTACACTTTTGTCAGCTCGTACAGAATTTCTGGCTTTTACTGTATTTTAATCTACTGTCCACCTGGCCCGAACAGATCATTTTTAATTGAATTCAGTGACGTTTTGTCCTCTGTCCTTAAGCTATCATTGCCAGTGATTTTAATATTCATATTGATGATGTTCTGACAATTTTGCCTCTAGTTCTTTATTTTCAAAGGAACTTTTTATTAATGATCACAACTGAACTATTTTATTTGATTTGTCTTTTAATAAGATTCCTTATCCTGCTGGTTTTCTGTCATTTTACATTTTAACTCCGTTGTGCACAGTGATGTTGACTGCTTGGTGCAATCTTTTAATGAACACTGAATTTCAGCACTGGATAAAGTGGCCCCAATTAAAACTAGACTGGCTCTTTTCATCATTCCTCCCTGTGGATAAATGACAGTATTTGCTCTCTCAAACAAGATTGTCGGAGAGTCGAGCGCTTGTGGAAATCCAGCCGATTACAAGTCCACTATATTTATTTAATTACTTCTAATTTGTAATTTGCAAAGGATGCAAGAGCTAGCTACTTCTCTAATCTTGTGTTAAACAGTCGGCCCTATCCCAAAATTTTATTTGACACTATTAGTAATATTGTTACTCCTGCATCACCTGGTGTTCTGATTTTTTCAAGCAGGGAGTGTCTCATGTACACACACAGATCCCTGTTTTCCTGTGTCCAGCTACTATTTGGGAGCAGCCTCTCGCCCTCAATCAGAGCTAGAGCAAGTGCCCTCCACCTATCCATATATATATATATATCTATATATATATATTTATATATATATATATATATATATCTGTGTGAGGACCTCACATTACTTCACTGGTTGTATAGTCTTGCTAGACCGTGGCTGTGGCTGACACAGCAGCGTGTGTGTGCTCAGCGAGTGTGTGGTAAAGCAAGTGTGAGAGAGGAAGCGGCAGAAAGTGACAGTGAATGGAGCGAAGCAAATGAAAAAGAGGAAGAGATAAGCAATAAGTTGTCAATCTGGCAGTAAATGTAATTAATGTTACAGTTACGGTGTGTCAGTTAATAAATGCTGCAGCTTCTCAAGACCAAGAAAAGTATCTCTGTGTGGTAGTCAGCCACCCTATCCTTCCCATCCCTCTTTTGTACTCTCCTTCCCTGGTGTGTCTTGTAAGTCCCTGGCTCATCTCTGGATGTGTGTGTGTTTGTATGTGTGTGTATGTCTTCTGGTCTGGCTCTGTGGTTTCCCGCCTGCTGCTGATCACCGGCACACCTGTCCTCAATCTACCATCAGTCTCCACAGCTCAAATACCAGGCCCACAACACCAATGCCAGATCGGCTCTGTACACTTGTACGACTACTACGTAAAGGCTCCTAAACTTAAGAAAGTTAAGTACCATTTGCTAGTGTTGTTTTTTTTTTACCTCGTGTTTGATCCGGTTCTACTTTGCCTCACTTTGGTGATCGCAGTTTCTGCCTCCGCCTGGATTCCTGCCAGCCTGTCTACCTGTCTCTCCAGCCACACCGCTTTGCCTGTCTCCAGAAACTACACCACTGAGCCAGACCTTTTGGACCCGACCTGCTCCATGCTACTGGTTCCGCTGACAGTCTCCACACCTCACTGCCAACTCTGCACCACGGATCCGCTGCCAGCCCAGGCCAACACTCCTGCTCTGCGCCACGGACCTGTCTGCATGTCGAGATCCACACAACATCCAACCCGAGTCAGGCGGGTAACCGCTGCTTCAGTTTCCACTCTGGAACCATCGCTACTTTCCCTGAGTCGCTGAGTACGGTGCCAAAGGCTCCACTCAAGAGAACTACACCCCTTCCCAGTGAAACTGCATACATTCAAATAAAGAGTGACTTGACCTGTAACACTTCTATTGTGTTCTGCATCTGTGGGTTCGAGAAATCGTACACTACGACACTCTGTTTCCCCAAGTCCTGAGAAAGTGAAGGGGGTTAGCCCTGAGCAATCAACTTTGGCTCTAGAGGAAAGCAAACATCTCCCCTGTGCTTCCTGACTATGGTCTGGACGTAAGCTATATAATATAATGAATAACTCTTTTTGTGTGGTGAGCTATGGAGCCAGGACAGTTACTTTAAAATATGGCATTGAAAATATAATTTGGCATTGAAACAAAACCAGAACTGAAAAAGAAAACATTGGCATTAAAGCATTTGTACTTGGAATAAGTTGTACTGGCACTGAAAAAATAATTCACTGAAAAATAAAACACAGGCATTAAAAAAATATATTTTTTTTTTTTACCCTATTAGGTTTTTTTTTTTTTTTTTGGTTTTTTTTTAGTGTCACTGGTTTTCAGTTTCAACTTTCTGTCACCATTTTGGCATGGAGAGGAGGGGTCTGAAAAGAGGGGGCAAGGAGAGTGTGATTTACATATAATCTGCATACTAAGGAGCACACGTCACTCTTCCTGAACCAGCTGTCCTCTTTTCAGCTCCGAAGCCTCTGACATCACCGCAAACCTATGGCAATGGCTTCCACGAGTTCATTGGAAACTTTCAAACAGCAAGTAAATCTGTTTCTCTCTGCCGTTGTTTTCTCACAGAAACCTCAAGCAGAACCAGACTCAATGGTGGGCGGCCATCCGCTGCTGCTGTGTTAAGTTTAGAGGGAGAGAGAGGTTTTGAGAGAGAGTGGAGTGGGGGGGTACAACCACAGATCCAGTCTCTGCAGCTTCGGAGGTAGAAATACCTGCTGACAGCAACAGAAGGAGAGAGGAGAGAAACGAGAAAGCACAGAACTACGGGAGAGAGAAGATGCAGTAATGGGATAAAAACGCATATAGATAGCAATATAAAATAGCAATAATGTAATGTAACTTCAATATTAAAAAAGCAATAATAATATGAATGATAGTCAGGAATAATAATGTCAGTACTAGTAACAAAACCAATATCAACAACTGTAGCAGCAGTTGTCGAGCAGGCACTTGGGGGCAGCAGGTGGCCCACAACCAAAGATCCAGTCTCTGTAGCTCCGGAGGTAGAAATACAGTAACAGTGTTTATTAAATGTCATAAATGGCAATCATGTTACCTCTGTTATTATGACAATACACACACATACATATGTCCCTATATACAGCATATGCAGACAGATCCCTATAACAGCAAATTAAATAGTAAATAAAATCAATACATGTCAGTATTAATATTCTTGGGATCACAGGAATGTCTTGTCTTCTCTGAGAGGGAAAAAAAGAGGACGGTGGCCCCCTGAGCAGGCACACATTAGGTGTGACACATCTCGTTTCTGGGTTAGTTCAGTTCCTGTATCAAAATCAGCATGTTGACATAAACTTTGCATTCTTCCTGTAAGTCAAGTCAAGTCAAGTCTGCTTTATTGTCAATTCTTCCACACATACATTACATACATACAGAGAATCGAAATTGCGTTACTCTCAGACCCCCGGTGCATACAGATAACACTAACAGTAGAGCCTAAAATCTAGATCAAATATAAAATATAAGCTAAAACTATACAATAAGGGAATACAAAAAAGAGACATAATAAAAAATAAAATAAAATAAAAATAGGTTGACTAAAAGCAGCGCAAGGCACATGGCAGATAAAGTGCAAACCAGTGAACAAACAGTGCAGATAAAAAGATAGAGCTTATTTTAATTAAACTGACTGAGGTTGTAGAATGGCGTCAGTTCCATGGTGAATGAGGTAGTGAGCAGACCAATGCTACACAAAGTGACTGGTGCATGACATCGTATGTCAGTGGAAGGTCCTGGGGATGTGGGATCTGGGGTTGGGTTCATAGTTCAGTGGTGCCTGGGGCAGAAGAGAGGACCGGGGGCAAGTTTGGGAGCGAGTTCAGCTTCCTGACAGCCTGATGGATGAAGCTGTCCTTCAGTCTGTTGGTCCTGGCCTGGAGACTCCGCAGTCTCCTCCCTGATGGCAGCAGACTGAAGAAGCTGTGTGACGGGTGTGTGGGATCACCTGCAATGCAGAGGGCTTTGCGAGTGAGACGGGTTCCATAAATGTCCTGGAGGGAGGGGAGAGAGACACCAATGATCTTCTCAGCTGCTCTCACTGTGCGTTGCAGAGTCTTCCGGCAGGACGCGTTGCAGGCGCCATACCATACAGTGATGCAGCTAGTCAGAATGCTCTCGATGGTGCCTCTGTAGAAGGTGTACATGATGGGGGGGTGGGGCTCTGGCTCTCCTCAGTTTGCGGAGGAAGTAGAGACGCTGCTGTGATTTCTTGGCCAGTGCTGCAGTGTTGTCGGTCCAGGAGAGGTCCTCTGTGATGTGCACACCCAGGAACTTGGTGCTGCTCACTCTCTCCACAGTCGCACCGTTGATGGTCAGAGGAACATGCTGACATGCTAACATTAATTCAACATGGTATATGAATTCATATACATTTGACTAAATTGCAAAGTTTGTTTCTTTTGTTATTTGTTCCCTCTATGGGTTATTGATGAAGTAAGTCCAGATATTATCCTGAGGGTGGATTAGTGAGGGTCATAAATTGGCTCACTGACGCTTAACTTTAATTGGCGTCCTCTCTGAGTCCTGGCAGAGGGCCGTTTTATGACCCCAAAGGAGAGTGAAGACAGGATGTTTGGGGGAAGTTTATCTTTGAATTCTCACAGAGCTTGTTTTATGACTCAGAGGCCATATACAAGCTGTTTAGGACAGGGCATCAATTTTCTGTGGAAAAGTTAAATAAGTTAAAAATTGTTTTATTAAATATTTATGCAAACTCATTTATATTACAATAAAGTGTGTTTTCAAAAGTGATAAAGTAAAGCTTTATTTTTCATAGGAATAAAATAACAATGTATTGCACAGCAGTCAAACTATTTACATTTAACTAGCGTAACAACAGCTATACCCTCCTAGGAATGAAACCCTTATATTGTCATGAATTGACCAGACACAGCAGCTTGGTATGATCATTACGTGACCTGGACCTGGAGTCTCGTACTGCCATGCAACAAACTTTATGCTGCATGACTTAACTTTCTGTTGTCTTCCCCTCCATCTGGAAGCTCAACTACAGCCCGTAAGTCATTCCAGATCCTCCTTGCCAGGTGCAAGACTCCTTCCTGCAAAATATATGCCTCAATGTGCGGCAGTGTTGAAATGCACAT
Organism: Siniperca chuatsi; assembly: GCF_020085105.1. NCBI lineage: Eukaryota > Metazoa > Chordata > Actinopteri > Centrarchiformes > Sinipercidae > Siniperca > Siniperca chuatsi. Next base: position 16,935,245 of record NC_058065.1, on the reverse strand, counting down.
CTGTGGCTGTTGGTTGCAGCATTTTCTCTCCACCACCGTTGGCATTTCTGACATATCTGACAGATGCACCATGAGGGTTGTCCTGGGACAGGAGGTGTAGGTAGAGGAGCAGCAGGTACCAATTGGCTTAAGACGTCAAACATCAGGCTGGGGTCCTGTGCCAAACATTGCTCAAACATTGAAAAACTCTGCGTCCCTGCTGTAAATCCAAGTGTTGAATGTGTTAGTAGTAACAAGATACAAAAATTCTCATAACATCAACAGCTAAAATATAACAGCAACTATTACATTAAGTACAATGGGAATTGTTTGTTTAGTAACAGATAATTACTACTGTGGCTACACGTTCATGTGTAATCGTCTGCATTCTTAAATTTTACACATGAGCAATGTCCTCAGCGGTCAGGTCCTTGGGTGTTTGACCCACACAACACCCTCTGCCGCGTCTTTCATGGCAGCTGTGGGTGTGAATACCTCATCTGAGTCTCATCAAGTGTCTCTGTCTCAAAACTCTAACCTGATCAACAAATATTGATAAAAACGTCAATTATCTTGCAAAGCGACAAATGTAAAATTTTCAGGCTTACCATCTATCTTGCTGTAGTAGCTAATGCGCTAGATAACATTAGCTAAGTAAACAACTCAATATGAAGTTGGCGTTACTGTACGTTCAGTAAGCGATTTGGTAATTTTTTACAGGGGGATGGCCCATATTTGCGGCACAAAGATCTGTTTTATTTGAAAAACTAACAACAGAGAACAACAAAAAAAATGTATTATGAACATTCAAGGGCACTTTTTCTCCAAGCTCTGTTCATTTCTGACCCGGCCTCTGTCATGCTGCTGCCAAACTTTCTCTTTTCCCCCATCTGCTGTAGAGAATATCTAACAATTGTTGAGAATTATAAAATTTTGACAGAGCGTTTCTATTTTAACCGGCGCAGCTTTTCTAGACTTTACGGTACTGGTTTAGCGTACCGCAAGTTGAGTCAATAAGTGTTAGACTGTTTATTTCTAAATACACAGGTAATGAAATGAGGACCAAGTATCTAGCTAAAATATAGCTATGCAACAGTCACTGTAAAACATTTTATTTCTAGCTATGTGTGTGAAGGACCACTTACCTTTGGTGTACATTTCATTCACTGCTGCCCTGGAACAGTTTGGTCAGTGTTAAACATCACAAAGCTGCAGAAGCTAATTTCCAGAGCTGCCGTAGAAATTGCTGTGGTAGAGACAGGTCATTCCATCTGCAGTGCTCTATCACTCAAAGTGGTTCAGTGGGGAGAGAGGTATTTTAAAAATGATCCAGGCCACTCAAATGAAACGAGAACCTGGTGTCAGGTTTAAGTGGGCCAGTTTAAAGTTAAGGTTGATGCAGCACATTGCAAAATTACCTCATCTCTGCACAGACAGCACGCACTGCTATGTCGCTTACAAATTAGCAGGAGAAGAAGCTGCTCGAAGATCTCCCCAGTCTGGGTAATAAAGGGTTGTGACATTCAGCACTTCCAAGGCCAGGAGAACATGAGCGCTCTTTCACTAAAGTGGAAGACAGACTGACTGCCTGGACAGCCACAGAGAGAAAGAACCAAGTAAGTCGTGGAAGACTACTGGGAGAGAAGATTCATTTATTTCATTTTCCAACATATTTACCATTTTTATAGTTCTGCCACAGCAACTAAAGCACTAGGTTAAGATTAGGGAAAGATTGTGGTCTTGGTTTGATACAGAAAAAGTCGACAGTGACTTCAAGATCGAGACACAATTTATGTATGTATTAATATTCTAAAACCCATGGTGGTGTATACACTCCCAATAAGTAATTTACTTACGATAATCTCACCCTCTGCCCAGTGCATCGCTCATTCTTTGTGTGTATATCGATCAGTTCTCACGATCTTTGTTGGTGATGTAAGAGTCACATGTCTGAATCGGACACTACTGGCTGCAGTGGATGATGTCACAGCCAGTCAGGATGTCTGATTCAGAGGCTTGGCTGTGTGTTGTGTATATCGTAACGTGACAGACAAAGAGAGGAAAAGTTTGAACAGAAACAAAGAGGTACAGACAGATATAAATACATGGTAAAAAATACATTTAGTGCAGCTGAGGCATTGGAGCTTATTTTTCAAGGAGATGTTGACGAAAATGACTGTCTCTGCGCTCGAATCGTGCTATTCAGACGATGAGAGGAATTTCGCCGATGTATAAATCCTTATGAGGATATGTAAGTAATGCCATTATGAAATAAATACATTGTGATTGTGTATTATGTAGGCTACAGAGTAGGGAAATGTGACTTTGGATTGCAGATATATTTTTACTTTTTTTATTTTTATTTATATTTACGTTTTTGTGCACTAGGACACCATTTGTGCTGTAGCCTAAGCTATCCAGAGAGACCTACAGAATCTGATAGGCCTAACACTGTATGTTTTCCCTGTAAGCAATACTGATCATTACTGCATGGTAAAGTAAATGTATATTATGTACATGTATAGTATGTAAAATAAACAGACTATTACTGTAAAATATTATAGGGTGGAAGTAAATAGTATGTGAAATAATCCAATTAATACTGTAAACTGTTTTAGTTATGTTAGTCATTTCAATCCCTCCAGAAGGTGTGTTTTGATGGGGGGAGAAGGGTTAGGCCACTGAGGAAGTGTGTGTTGAACAAGGCTTTGAGTAATTATTATTACCCAGTGAAATAGTTTTTATTATATTATTTTATTATATATATTATTATTATTTTTTATAGTTTAATAGTATTTATTTATATTTATACAGTTCTGGAAAAAAGAGACCACTGCAAAATTATCAGTTTCTCTGGTTTTACTATTTATAGGTATGTGTTTGGGTAACATTTTTGTTTTATTCTATAAACTACTGACTACTGTTTTTTTTGAATCACAGCTTTCATGCGTCTTGGCATGCTCTCCACCAGTCTTTCACGTTGATGTTGGGTGACTTTATGCCACTCCTGACCATCCATCCTCTTGATCACATTCCAGAGGTTTTCAATGGGGTTCAGTTCTGGAGATTGGGCTGGCCATGACAGGGTCTTAATCTGGTGGTCCTCCATCCACACCTTGATTGACGTGGCTGTGTGGCATGGAGCATCGTCCTGCTGGAAAAAACAGTCCTCAGAGTTGGGGAACATTGTCAGAGCAGAAGGAAGCAAGTTTTCTTCCAGGACAACCTTGTACGTGGTTTGATTCATGCGTCCTTCACAAAGACAAATCTGCCCGATTCCAGCCTTGCTGAAGCACCCCCAGATCATCACCGATCCTCCACCAAATTTCACAGTGGGTGCGAGACACTGTGGCTTGTAGGCCTCTCCAGGCCTCCATCTAACCATTAGACGACCAGGTGTTGGACAAAGCTGAAAATTGGACTCATCAGAGAAGATGACCTTACTCCAGTCCTCTACAGTCCAATCCTTATGGTCTCTTGCAAACCTCATCCTGGCTCTTCTCTGCTTCTCATTGATGAAGGGCTTTTTTCTAGCATTGCACGACTTCAGCCCTGCCCCTAGGAGCCTGTTTCGAACCGTCCTCGCCGTGCACTTCACCCCAGCTGCCTTTTGCCATTCTTTTTGTAGGTCACTTGATGTCATCCTACGGTTGTTGAGGGACATTCGAATGAGTTGGCGTCATTCCGGTTAGTGGAGAGTCGTTTTCGCCCTCTGCCAGTCTGTAGCTTTGTTGTCCCCAATGTCTGCTGCTTAACCTTGTTCTTATGAACCTCCATCTTTGAAATTTTAAGGATGGAAGCAACCCGACGCTCACTGTATCCCTCTGCCAGTAAAGCCAGAATTGAACCCTTCTTTTCCTCACTCAAAACTTTCCTTTTCAACTTTTTTGGCATGGTCAATAGTTATTTTTTGATTCCAATTCCTTTTGAGGTACTACTAGCACTGTTTTTGCCATCCAGCTGGTCCCACTGCAAGAGGATAGTGATGACCACAAAAGTGTTTTTTTATACTTTTCCTTATTAAATAAGATTTGGTTCAGGTGATCACCTAATCAGCACCTCATTCAGTAGAATGAGGTGTGCCTGTGTTGGAATTCATCAGACATTGGAATGGAATGGCTTCCATACTTGTAGAGATGCTGAAAATTGCAGTGGTCTCTTAATTTTTTCCAGAGCTGTATGTAATAGCGTGGATGCTGACAAGGTGGGCCTCCCTCCACAGAGTGGAAGGAGGTGGAGAAGGAGGAGAAGAGCTGATTGTTGTATGCTTATTGTGTCTTGAATAGACTATAGTGGTTGTTGACTGAGGGGGGGTGCTGAGATCTTTTTATCTGTCCAAGAGACCGACGCCATCTGCGATTGATTAACTAGTGGACAATCTTCCATAGCTCTACCCCTCCCTTACAATTTACTGATAATCACACAAGCTATGCAGAGAAAACAGAGAGAGAGAGAGAGAGAGAGAGAGAGAGAGATTCTCTGGTATTGCATGCACACAGTGGTTATTTTACAACCCCAGACCAGGTTAAGCAACAGTGAACACACCTGGTTGGTGCAGATGTTATTCTGTACCATGTTGGTTTCGATCATTTCAACAGGCTACGTCATTAACAACAAGCCTCCTCCTCATACGGCTCACCTGCTGTTGTGAAAACGGAATTGCGGGTGAAAAAATCCAAAATGTGAGTTGTGTTTTTTGGGCGGCTTTATAAAACATACTACTACTACTACTGCATAAAGAAAGTATAGAGCAGACATACAGCCTGTATGTGTCTGTCCCTATATGATGGCATGTATGTTGCCTGTATGGCAAGCCGGTGTGTGTGCAGCAGTGTGCAGTAAGAGACAGAGGTGTAGGTGTGTGTGCAAATATCCGAATCCCAAACTGAAAACGAATACCTACCCAACAAATGAATAACAGAATAGTCTAATATTTGGGTCCAGCCCTAGCTGAAACAACTGATGCTGTCATTTTTCTTGGGGGGAAGTCTCATACATACAGTACATGGATTTCACATGGAGAATAGCATAAGTTCAGGCAGAGCACTGAAAATGTGCTTTTACAAGCTGTTTGGCATCAGCTGCTTCATTCATGCTTCACAATCACTGGCTCATTCATCAGCTGCCTGGCTACCAGCTGACTGGGAACGTCCTATCATATAGGTGACATAGCGTCAAGTCAATTTTATTTTTTTAGCTCAATATCAACTCACAAATTTGCCTCAAGGGGCTTTACAATTTGGACAGCATACAACACCATCTATCTTTAGACCCTCGATTCAGATAAGGAAAAACTCCCCAAAAAACCTCTTTAACAGGGAAAAGAATTAAAGAAATCTCAGGAAGAGCAACAGTGGAGGGATCCTTCATCCAGGATGGACAGACATGCAATAGATGTCATGTGTACAGAATAGATGTGAAATTACAGTATGGACAATCAGGATGACAAAATTATTGATAGATTGTAAACATATATGAAGAATATGTATCTGGCAGGATGTTGAACAACAGGACCTCCTCTCCACCGTGGAGATCTGGACAGAGGCCAAACTACACAAACACACAAGAGGCAAAGCTCAAGTACGGCATTCACACAGATAGGAGAAAGAAAACAAACACACACAGGGAGAGACAATAGGGTGACTGTGGCTTAGTGGTGCGGGTCGTCCACCAATCGGAAGGTCGGCGGTTCGATCCCGGCTTCCCTCAGCCCACATGTCAAAGTGTCCTTGGGCAAGACACTGAACCCCAAATTGCTCCAGAGGGCTGTGCCTTCAGTGTGAATGTGTGTGAATGCTTAGTTACTTTGATAAGCAGTTCTGCCATCGCTGTATGAATGGGGTGAATGAGATATGTAGTTGAAGCACTTTCAGTAGTCAGAAAGACTAGAAAGGCGCTATATAAGTACAGTCCATTTACACACAAGGTAGAGAGAGCGAGACAAGAGGAGAGGCTGAATCTCCTGGAACATGAACATTATAATCTTCTTATCTTCTCACTATATTCTACTGATACACTCATGCAAACACTGTTTTCTCAGCTCCCTCCACCAGCCCAACCTCCTCAATATATACATATTTTTGATATTATTGATTCTCATATTTATTCATATTTCTATTACTGCTGTTCAATATCCACCATCTCATAATCATCTTAATAAGCTATACTTAACTTGACAGTACAGTGGTGGAGTTTAACCCCGGGATACATTAAATTACAGCATTTTGTAATGTTTAATGAATGTTTTTAAAATGATTTTTTTGTACAATGCTGTATCTGTAGGATACATCACTGTACTTCCTGCATCGGCAGTGAACATTGGCAATGGACTTTCCCTTTTAATTATAGTTTCAAATTACATAGCCCTTTCCAAGAAATGTCATAGGAATTAGCAGTTACATACCAATTCCTTTCCAAGGAATTATCAGGAAAATTTCCAAGAAATCAGTAAGAGAACTGTTAAAGGTAGTGTCACCCAAAAGTATTTACTCACAGTTCTCATGTTGTCATAAATGAGGACAAGTTGCAGTTGACCTCAATTTGTTTCAGCATGATACACTATTATAACTTTTTTAATAATATTGAATTGTTAGTATTGTGATCAATGTGACTATAACTTTGTATCATGTTGTTTGGTTCCTAACCCATACCCCCTCCAAGCAAGGATATATTACCTGAAGATGACTGACTGATGCCCTGTGACCTAGGTATCTAAACACAGTTAAACATTATGTTAGAGCCTGCTTAAGTTAAGTTTAAGTTAACTGGCAATAACTAGCTTCGTTGTATCACTTCTTTCAGGCACAAAATGTCTCTCTGAGACAGGCTAGCAACGGAGTGTATGTGCTGCAGTTTGTAGGAGAATCTGGTGGTACCTCGGACAGCCGGAGAGAGACTGCCTGAGGGACACTCGTGACTGGGTTCAAGAGCATCGCCCGGTTTAAGCTTCAAGCTTCACTTTAACAAAAACTCAACACAAATCTTCAGTGCACATTATAGCAGCAAATCAACACCTCTAGCAACCAGACAAAGTCAAATCAATAGCTGTAGCAACAGATCAAATATAATTCAACGATACTAGCAACCAATTAAATACTATTCTGCAATATTATCAAACAATCAAATATTATTCAGCAATATTGGCAACAACTCAAAGATCATTTAATATTAGCAACAGGTCAAAAGGTTGACTTATAGCTGCCTAATAATGCATCAGGTATTGCTACTGAGAGGGTTCAGTTTTAGCATTTAGCATTCAACACCAATTTGATAATAGGAGATCCTCCAAGGAGGATCATACCTTTTAGATGTGAGGCTGTGGCAGTTGGCGTTCAGAGACGAGTCTTACAAGAACTGTATTTTGATTTTAGAGTGTACAATCTGTTTTTATTTAAAGCTGAACAAATCTAATATCAAAATCATCTAAGCAAACAGCAAAAGGCTGCTAAAAATGCTATGTTAACTGGTAACAAAACTTCCCTCTCTACCTCTACAGAAAAAGTCAATTAAGGATAAAGAAAATCCCCTCTATGTCAAAAATAAAACACTTGATCAGATACAAAAATGGCAAAACAAGCTGTTATCAGTAAGCAATTATTATAAATAACAATAGTTTATTTGAGGATTTTCAGTCAGGGTTTAGAGTGCATCATAGCACAGAGACAGCACTGGTGAAAATTACAAATGACCTTTTAATTGCATAAGACAATGGACATGTCTCTGTACTGGTCTTCTAAAATCTTAGTGCTGCGTTCGATACCATTGACCATCATATTCTATTACAGAGACTGGAACATGTAATTGGCATTAAAGGAACCACACTAAGCTGGTTTAAATCCTATCTATCAGATCGATCTCAATTTGTACATGTTAACGGTGAGTCCTCCGTGGACTCCAAAGTTAGTCACGGAGTTCCACATGGTTCTGTGCTTGGACCGATTCTATTCACCTTATATATGCTTCCTCTAGGCAGTATTATTAGGAAGCACTCCATAAATTTTCACTGCTATGCAGATGATACCCAATTATATCTATTGATCAAGCCAGATGAAACTAACCAGTTAGCTAAACTTCAGGCATGCCTTAAGGACATGGATGACCTGCAACTTTCGGATGTTAAACTCTGACAAAACTGAAGTTATTGTACTTGGTCCCAAACTCCTCCGAGACAAATTATCTAAAGATATAGTTACTCTAGATGGCATTGCCCTGGCCTCCAGCAACACCGTAAGGAACTTCGGAGTTATCTTTGATCAGGATTTATCCTTTAACTCCCACATGAAACAAACTTCAAGGACTGCCTTTTTTCACCTACGTAATATTGCAAAAATCAGGCACATCCTGTCTCAAAATGATGCCGAAAAATTTGTGCATGCATTTGTTACTTCTAGGCTGGACTACTGCAATTCCTTATTATCCGGCTGCCCGAATAAGTCCCTTAAGACTCTCCAGTTGATCCAGAATGCTGCGGCACGTGTACTGACGAAGAGATCATATTTCTCCAATATTAGCTTCTGCACTGGCACTGGCTCCCTGTAAAATTTAGAATAGATTTTAAAATCCTTCTCCTCACCTACAAAGCTCTTAATGGTCTGGCACCATCATATCTTAAAGATCTCATAATACCATATTACCCGACTAGAACACTGCCCTCCCAGGATGGAGGGTTACTTGTGGTTCCTAGAGTCTCCGAAAGTAGAATAGGAACCAGAGCCTTCAGTTATCAAGCTCCTCTTCTGTGGAATCAGGTCCCGGTTTCGGTTCGGGAGGCTTGGGTGAGTCCTGAACCATCCCTTAGTTATGCTGCTATAGGCCTAGACTGCCGGGAGACTTCACATGATGCGCCTCTTTCCTCTCTCCTCCTCTCCCTCTGTATGCATTTTTATCCCATTACTGCATGTTACTAACTCAATATCTTCTCTCTCCCGTAGTTTTGTGCTTTCGCATCTCTCTCCTCTCTCCTTCTGTCACTTTCTGCAGGTATTTCTGCCTCCGGAGCTGCAGAATCTGGATCTGTGTTTGTGGGCCGCATGCTGCCCCCGCGTTCCTGCTCGACAACCGCTACTACAGTTGTTGTTATTGGCTCTCTTACTGATGCTGACATTATTCCTCCTATAGCTGTCATTCCTATTATTACTAATTTATTAATATTAACACTATAATTACTATTCTACTATATAAAAAAACATAATTCTACGTGGTCTTTGCATTTTGCCTCCCTAACTCTATCCCCTTAACCGAAACCCCTCCCCTCTCTTTCTCTCTCTCTCTCTCTCCCTCTCTCTCTCTCTCTCAAAACCTAACATGGCAGCGGCGAATGGCCGCCCACCATTGAGTCTGGTTCTGTCCAAGGTTTCTGCCTGTTAAAAGGAAGTTTTTTCTTGCCACTGTCGCCAAATGCTTGCTCATGGTGGGATTTGTTGGGTCTGCAATTAATATTATAAAGAGTATATTATATATTGAGTCGAAGTTGTTTTGTCAACATTTATTAATTGTATATACCTCTTAAAATGTAAAATACATTAAGTGTTACCTTCGAGGGAATAAATTCAGTAATTAAAGAGAAACTTACTTGTGACTGTATATTGTTCTTTTCACCACTGGAGTTCTCCTTGTTCATTCTGGTCTGTGTTTTAGGCCTGTGTTAGTGAGGTGTTACAACACCTGGCTGACCAGATAACTAACATGGAGCATAAACATCTAGACTCCCTGCTCATTGTTCTTGGAGACTTTAACAGAGAAAACCTCAGCCACAAACTGCCAAAATACAGATAGCACATTAAGTGTCCCTCCAGGATAAATACACAAGGGACCATTGCTACACCACATTAAAGGACACATATCGCTCTGTCCCCCATGCAGCTTTGGAACTCTCTGATCACTTAAGTGGGAGTCCAACATAGACACAATCATCAAAAAGGCCCAGCAGAGGATGTACCTCCTGCACCAGCTTAGGTAGTTCTCAGGAGTTTCTTAAAACCCACTTACACAGTTTTTGGGAAGATTTGGACATTCACGTTTTCTTATGTGGTATTTGTTGTAAGGTAAGAACAGAATTTATGCACACTCAAGAGCACACTAACGCACATTTGATAATTCAATAACTGGTTATGGGGTTTTCTTCAATTCTGCAGTTGTATAATATTAAAAGAATTTAAATTAAAATAAAAAATGTATTATTCATAATATTGTTTAATAATTATTTTCATTATTTTACAAAGCATTATGGTCTGAATAAATAAACACTACACTGCACTAACACTTTAAATTCACATAAATTATGTTAATTGGGAACCATGCCAACTCGCACAATGGCATATTTACTACTGCTGCAAGATGTTGCAGATCGTGCCCTGAGGAGGGAACGCATCTTCCAGGACCATGTAGATCTACTTGCAGAGAGTGACAAGTACCTCTTGGGAACGCTTTAAACTACCAAGAACTGTCCTTATGGAACTTTGCAATAGTTTGGAGCCAGCACTGAGGAGCCATACCAGACAGTCTAACCCTGTACCACCACACGTGCAGGTAGTCTCTACCATAGGCTTTTTAGCCACTGGGATATTTCAGAGGGAGCTAGGAGACACGGTGGGCATATCACAAGCATCCATCAGCCACGCTTTCCCATGAGTTGTGGATGGAATACATCAACTGGCCACACAATACATAAAATTGCCCTATACAGCAGAAGAATAGGTCCCAGTCAAGAGAAGATTCCATTCTATTGCTGGTCTACCCAACACCATTGGTGCAATAAGGCACCCTTTCCAGATCCGTTCCCATATCTCAACCGCAAGCAATACCACTCCATAAATGTACAACTCATCTGTGACTCCCAGAACCACCTTCTGAATGTGATTTCACGCTTCCCAGGAGGTGCACACAACTCTTTTTAATTTTTTTTTTTAATTTTACAAAACAATTCTGTGGATATGCGCCTCAAACAAGGAGCTGCTGGAGACACATGGCTCGTGGTACGCATCTTTGAATAATTAGAAATTCCAGCAACAGTAGGCTTCTATTCCTATAATGACTTGTTTTATTAGGAGATTGAGGATATGTCCTGGCCCCCTGGTTAATGACACCACTCACCAACCCTCAGACTCACCAGGAGGTTCAATTCAATTTTATTTTTATGATGCCAAATCATAACAGAAGTTTTCTCAGTGCACTTTTCATATAGAGCAGGTCTAGACCATACTCTTTCTAGGTGTCCTTCAATCAGCAGCACGCACATCGAGCACACCATTGGCATTTAAAAAGGACGCTGGATGTGTTTGTACACAGCAGGAGGCAAGCTGCGTGTAGAAAGAGAACAGTTGAGAAATTGTGTTTGATTCTTGCAAAAACATTAGAGAGCCTATAGACCATAGATATAAAACACCACATGTGACATGTCATTATGACTGGCCATTCCAGGATGGAACTATATGGCAGCCAATTTACCTGGGTCCAGTTTTAAACTTGCTGTAATTGGAACCTATGGTGAAAGAGGCTTATGTTGTCTTTACAATCCTTGCATTTTTCTACCAATACACCAATGCTGTTTTTTATTCAAAGTAATGAGCGCAAGACAACACACACACTCTCACACACACAAACTCACTGGCAAATACTCATTCACATTGCCAATATCCTAAAGTACATGGCAGAAATGCTTAAAATGTTTCAAATTCATAGATAAATTCAGGAATAAATAAATAAAAACAATTCGATTCCTCTTAGGGTGAATGCCTCTCTCTGTCTGTCTCTTTCTCCCCCGTAGGGCTGTGTCTCACTGGACCTTAAACAGGATGGACTTGTAAATGGTAAATGGACTGTACTTATATAGTGCCTTTCTAGTCATTCTGACTACTCAAAGCGCTTCAAACTTGTTGAGTTTGTTCCTCAGACTCAGCTCTTGGAGGTTGAACATGCAATGTGGTGTTGCCGCTGTGTAAGTATTCATCTACAAGCACCTCCATTAGAGTGAAGGCATGATTGTCAATGCCATTGTTGGGTTTCCAGGAGGTGCTCTCCAAGGTCAAAGATGTCTTGGGAACCCAGCTCTTCCTTTACAGCAAGGAGGACCCTGGATGGATGGCACATCTATGCACAGCTGTTGATGATAGCTGCTACACTGAGCAGTTCCCCCATTTCCAGTGGGAGGGTATTACCAGTCCAACCTGGGTCAACCCCCAAGCAAACGAAGAGCTTCTTGAAAGTGCTCTGAAACTGGTTCGTGTTAGGGTTGTTGTTCCAGCCTGCTGGGAATACAGATGTTTGTTTGTTTTTTTGTTTTGTCATTTGGCAAATAACATTACATTAGTTGAACATTATATTTTTGGAATGTTATTTCTCTACATTTTGAAGAAAAGCTCAAGATGGTCCTGGCAGAACTTCAGTTGTTGAAGCAGTTCAGGGACCATCAAGAGCATTGTGTTGAAGCAGTAATTTTCCTGAACAAATACACACATACAAACACACACAGAAATTGATTTATTCTCTATGAGCAGCTGCTTAAGTATAGATCATGGTTGAAATCACAAATTTATTAATAACATTAATTTAATTGCATCTGATAGCCTATTCATTTCTAGTTACCTTTGGGATAAATGCTGACCTGCTGAGGTTTTCAAAGACAGCAGGTAGGCTCTTGTGTCTCTCAGGACCTGGCTGATGATAAGCCATTTTTCAGGCCAGATGGCGGCCTTTGTACCTTTGGCCAGGGGGTAGCGGCAGGTACTTGACCTAGGTACAGTCAAATTAGTTGAAATGTACAAATAAATGACTTGTCACACAAGGCTTTCAAACCATAGAGTGGATGATTTATCATTACACTTTTTGCTTACCCACCCCAAATAACAATATGAATTGAAAGGATACAATACAACAAGTTAAGCATCTCATTATGTATTTGTCAATATAGTTACACCACAAGAAAAAAATCATGTGGACTATCATGCAATTATGTTACTATGGACTGTGTATCACTGTGTCTGTCTTCAAAAAGGTCTGTGTAACCAAAACATCAACTTCACTTCAATAAATCAATACACAGTGTGACTGTACTGTGTGAGCGGGAACATTTTTTTGGATTCAGATTGAAATTCAAACCTTTATGAATTCCACTGTTGCTTTGCTCTCAACAAATTGGATGATTACTTTAAGAGAGCGTCTCCAAGACAATGGCAGCACTGGAACTCAATGTCTGGGAACCAAGTTCACCTTCATCTTTTGATTTTCGAAATTGTTGTGTCGCCGTATCAACCTGTTGCCCCATCCGGAGGCCAGCCTCTTCCTGGACGTTCTGCAGGCTAGCATATGGTACCAGTGGAAGACTTCAACGCCCCATATCCCTGAAGCAGGTTTCACATCAGCTTCAACATGTGAGGTGGATCACAGATCACGTACACTGGGGATCCAGTTGTTGGATTCTGGAAGTAGGACTCCAGTGGCTTGCACATTACACCCTAGCTGAGTGCACATTCCAACATTTGAGGCATGGCCATCCATGGTTATGGCCCACAGATGGATGTTACAGTCACTCAGAATGTGAAAAATGTGTGTCACAAGTTGTGACAAGTACTTCTGCTGTCAGAGTGTGTGTTAGTTGGACACATGAGACTTCCAGTACCCCTTCAAGCTGACCACCATCATGACCAGGGCCTCTATGGCTTCATAGAAGCATCATCATCACTATGGTTGCCTAAATTAACAAACCCAGTAATTCTCTTTAATGATGGATTATAGACTATCTGCCTTCGGACTGCCACAACATCAACAAGGCAAACATCCCTATACTGTATTTATCAGGCCTTCTCTTTCAACACTTGTAGTAACTCTTCATTGATGCCTGGCACATCAATAGGTTTCATCCACCTAAAATGAATTAAGAGAATGAGAAAGAAAGAGAAAGAGAATGTTTTGAAAATGTTGTCTGAAGAAGTAGTGTTCATATAGATGAAAGCTATTCAATCCCTATGATAACATTCCATCAAGAAGTGTACCAAATAGTAAATGAGTGAATTCTGAATCTGCCTTATCAATTTTCTCACTGAAGGTAAAGGGAGTGTTTCTTGTCCTTCAAGTACATTACTTATGCTTTTGGACCATAAAGGTGTAAAGTGAGCTAGAACTCCCTTTGCTCTCTCGAGTATTGTTTGCTGCTCCTCTTGAAGAGGTTGTAGTGGCAATTCCTTCGGAATAAAGAAACACTCAAGGCAATCGCTTGTCTTTCTGTAGGTTTACTTCAAGCGTCTGCAGACGGACTCACAGCAACAAAAACATACATCAGTATAATCTGCTCTGAATGAGTACAGAGGAAAAAGAGCATCAGTTATTTATCCAGTCTTCAGGGTCCGACTCCTCAACCCGGGGAGAAGAGTGTCCCTGAAGTCTGGACATAACAGCCAATAGGATAATTTGTAGTTCCATGTCATCATTATCAGTGTACTGTTCTCATCTCGCAGTCCAAACAATCATACACAAATGAAGTATTGACGCCAAACAATTATAATAATATCTGTATGTTATTATATCAGAGAGTCTGTTTGTTCTTTCCATTACAAGGTGCACTGGAATGTCTGCACACAAAGTTCTATTTATTTTCTTTTCAATTTCTTAATTTTATAACAACACGGTCTACTCAGTCTGATTACCTTTATGAAAACCATGAATGACTTATGTAATCTTATCTAATATTTTTAGTAATACTTGCCAGAGTACATTTCTCTTCTCTTAACAGACAGGAGCCTAATCCATTTACATTGATTGTACAATTACTACTAGCTGGATATTCTATAGACTGTTTGAGACTCAATATATTTAGATTTGGCAAACTGTAGGCAACCAATAAACAAATAAATAAATAAATGATATAGTGAGTGGAGAAGGCTTTGAAACTAAAATTAAATTCATTAGATCTTTGTGGGAAATACAAATTTCAGAAAATATAATTTAACAGTTAACTGAATGAATAAATTAATGAAGTCAAATAATTAAAAATATTTTAAAATAGTTTTTTGTTTTGGTGGGGTGAAGAAAACTTTCTATTCAATTTTCACTTTGATGAATAGAAGAATAAAAACTTGATCAGCCCAAGTTGACCTTACTTGCGGATATGGTTTATTTTAACACAAATCTGATATCGGACAAGAAACTGGTAAATACATGGACACAATGTCATACCAATACTTAAAGATGCTTTACTTTGTATCTGTTTGTATCCAGATATCGAGAATGGGGTCTGACTCAGTGTCTTCAAGTACCGGACAGAACCAGTTATTCACATATGTGATATAAGGAGTTGGGCCTTCTAATTTCAGCTACCAGATAACACGCATCTCCCACACAAAGTTGACTAAGTGTGAAGGACTTTGAGGCTCCTCATGTTACCTAACTATGATACAGAGAAATGTACATTTGCACGTAATGTACATTTCTCTAGTACAGTTCATCAATTTTTCTACCACATGTGTCTTGTTCAAACCTTCTGGGGAGGGAGTGGGGGATTCATGACATTTTAAAACCTATGGCTAAGTTGAAATGAAGTTTTTTCTTTCTTTTGCTGTTAATGCAAACTAAGCTGCATCTTTAAGACTGGTGGACCTCTCTCTGCAAGGTGCAGCTGCAGGAAGTGGTGAGAAGTTAATGCTTAATTGATTGCTTGTTTATGAAAAAAGTGGTCTACATCTAGATGTGAATATTCTTAGGTACTTTTTTGATGCAGATTGGTTTTAAATATTGCAACAGAGGAAGAAGAAAATGCCACCACATGTGAACTGGTGAGACAAAGTTGCCTTCTGTAGTTTTGGTAAACCTCATATCTCAAGCCTCTAACATGTCATTAAGGTCAGCAAAGCCTTTTCAAACTTTAGTGCCCAGACAGAATCATAGGTTGTGATTTTGGTTTCTCATGACATTTAAATGTATCCACATTAACCCAGAAGACTGTACTGTAAGCACTGTTCCCTGTAGACCACCTCAGTGTTCTGAGGATGGATCATGTACAAAGGACCAAGGAGCTTGTTGAGAATATGATTTATCAGAAGAAAATGCAGCACAGAATAATTCTTCACTGAATTATTCCTGAAGGGATAAGCACTGTAATCACAGTGCTTGTGGTACTTGCTCTAGTGGGCAATGCTCCAAGTACTTCATGCATTCCAATTTCTCCAGAATACATGAATATTGTCCTGAAGTTCTCCCATGGTGACAGTGGAAATTATACATTTTTATGGAGGAGATCACAGGAAAAGCACAGCACAGAACATGCAGTATTACTGTGCGAAGGATTTTCACACCACTCCAGATTAAAAGTTAATGGGAAGAGCTGTAGATGGGATGTGTCGAGGCCGTGTTTGCTCCTCCACACCGCAGAGGCTATTCTGACTTTACTCTTAAAATCTGTTATTCACAGATTATGACTGCTCCCTCCAGTACTTCTTTGATCATTCAGAAGCAGAATCAGACCCTGACAGAGCAGAGATGTTTTCCTGGGAACAACTGTCCACAAGCAACTGCACTAATAACTGCTATACACTTTAGCATCACATTGTGTTTTATTGTCTTGGTAACACAATTAAACAGCTTAGTTAAAGCTTAAAGCAGTGGAATTAATGTTCATAAACAAGACCATCACCGAATGATGGTGACCTCTGCTGACCTCAACGCATTTATAACCCAATAGATTTAAATGTAAGTCTGCATAAATAGATTTGAGCTTGAAGGTCTATTATTGACCTTGGAAACAACCGTTTCTTCAAAGAATCTTTGAAAAAGGTCAGTTTTCTTAGAAAATGTCATGAGGTTTCAACAGTATCTTGTGGCTTTCTTCAGCAGATGGAGTTTGGTCAGTTGTCACAAAGATGGTTCAGAGGTCATTATGTGACCTAAGTATGGAACTTCACACATAATAGGTGGTTGTATATTGAGGGAGATAGTAACACATGTCTCTGTTTAAAGATGGTCGCTGGTGTCAGATGTAAATGTCCTCCTTGATCTTTCTCCGTCTGTCCACTGACCCCTGGTCCATGACTTTTGACCTCTTCCCAGTGGATGCTGTGACTGGTAGGGATGGGTACTCAGGTCCAAGTCCAAGTCTAACTGAAATGAAATTGCATTTTTCTTGTCTGCTACAGCCTACATATCTGCTCTGCAAATCACTTGTCCTGTGTTCTCCTTTGAGAAAAAAACAAAAGGGAGAAATTTATATTCTATATTTTTTGGTTTCATGATGGCTCCCCCTAGTTTTGCATTAATTCGGCGGAATACTGTTAGGTATCTGTCTACTTAGATGGAGACCTTATTTCGATACAGCCAACCAAATCTCTAGCAGTTCTGCTAAAGTCTCTCTCATATCTAACATGAACACACGTCTTGCACCTTACCTTAGTGAAGATTTTAAATGCCTAAATGAAAACAAATCAAATACAGAAACAAAGTGAAAAACATACACATTATTATATGTATTTGCGTTTTATGTATGCATTTACTGTGTCATAATTAAATGAAAAACATGTTAAATGACAATTATTTAGCCTTTTGTTTTTCATAACTGAATGACTTGTTTTGAATTGTGATATGGATTTTTCTTACCACATTAAAATAAATTCACAACACAGAAAACAAAATGAAGAGGTGTATTGCATTTCTGTGTTGTCCAGCAGAGGGAAGCATAGAGAGAAAGACACACCATCCATGCCAAAATGAAAAACAATCAACTGTTCAATAACAGCTCTGGCATGGGGCAGTGGGTGGTGCTTAACAGCACTGTTCTGATTGGTGAGGACTGTAATAGTGATAAGCTCCTGCAGCAGTGATGTTGTCAGTACTTGAACATCATTAATTTTCACTGTTACTATTACAGTAAATTTTTTCCAACATACATTTTTTCCAAATGATGATGCGTTCCTTAGTGTCGTCTAACTGAGTCATATTTGTGTTTACATTATGTGGACTGTATAGCAGACATGTTGAAATGCTCTAAAGAGTGGGCTAACTGTAGCAAAGCATAAAAAACACAGCTAATGTGCGTGTGTAATGGCTGTATTGAATAACAGCTATGGTATATGGATTATACCAGTATAGCACCTTTCTAGTCTTCAAAGCACTTCACGTTACATAAGACGGTGTAGTCCCTCATTCGTCCAGGAGTGTTCTAACGTAGAAAAGGTTTCAGTCGTAGTCAGTTAGTCAATTTCCAGTTCCCGTCCAATTTTTTCACAATTGAGAATGACTTCCGGATGGGAGCCGAAACGTCTTGATTCTGAAAACAGTGTCCAGATGACTACGACTGAAACCTTTTCTACGTCTTCACGTTACATATCACATTCACACACTCAAAAGAAATTAACTCATACACTCACACGCAGAAGGCACAGCCCTCTGGCGCAGTTTGGGTTTCAGTATCTTACACTTTGACATGTGGACTGGGGGAAGCCTGGATCGAACCACTGAGCTTCCGATTAGTGGACAACCCACTCTACCTCTAAGCCACAGCTGCTGTCAGAGTAGCTGATCCACTCCCCCCAGCTCAAGTTGGCAAGTGGCTCTAATGACCAGAATATCTTGACGACTTGACCTCAAGTCAAAGTAACACATCCTTATTAAATAAAACAACTCCACAGGTTAAGGTTAACTTCAGAAAGTAACACCTCCAGTTTAAACAAAAGGTTTAAACACTAACATTAACTTTAGCTGTGTGGCTGGCTGTGATGGTCCAATGTTCTTCCTTAAATATTTCAAAGAATTCTCCAGCAATACAATTCAGTATTAAAATCAGAATCAGCCTTCAAAACTTACCATGTAGAAAGTAAATTCCTACTCAGATCATCGAAACCTCCAAATTCCCAGAAATGTTACAGAGGACATGATCTGTTCTCTACAGGATACAGCCCTGTTCAGAATAACTTAATTCACATGATGACTTCAATCTCAGAGCTCTTTCTGGTGGTCCTTTTCTTCCAGGCATTCATGACCTTGCATTTGACTTGCACTCACTTTTAAATGAGTGGTCAGCAGTAAGCAGGAATAAAGTTACTGTGTTTAGAGACGTCAGACAGTATCAGTGGCAGAAAGCTTGAAGAAATGGAGAAATAAAGCCTTTCTAATGGCCCTAACACTAACATTGTGCACACAGCTTTATTTATAGCTGACTGGCTGCAATCAGCTGCCTGTTCAGGGCCTGCAGTGGCTTTTCCCTCAGCCACAGGCTGTTAGACAGCTCATCAACATGATTGACAGCTGCAGTGGCTGGAGCCAGACCAACTGAGGGGGAGGAAGGCGGGACAAACAATACACTTCTTCAAGGCCACAAGCTGCACATTACCAGCTTCAAATGTAGGTTTGTTTCTCTTTTTTAAAATCATAATGGAAAATACCAAAGGATAACTTAAAGGAAGAGAGTAAGTTTCAGTTAAGTGTTAATTACACACTGAAAAATACTGTTGATTTCTCTCTGACTGAAATTTGATTGATGTGTTGGTGAAAAGCAAGAAATTTTATTTATAGTCTTGGCACTGTGGTGTAAGGATGTGAGAAGTATGTAGAACAAATTCAAAATGACACTAAATAGACGAGGAAATTTTCAGAAAAATATTCTGAGATCAAAACTTGATCATGAACAAAGGGGAGATTTAGCAATTGAATATAGCCCGCAATGTAGACCATAACTTTTTTCACTGACATCTATGACAAAAACATCCACTACACATTTTTCACCTGTGGACTAGGTGACTGCTTCCCTCTAAAAATATATTTATGCTTCAATTTGTGCCTTTTTGCCTCAGGTGTAAAATCGCGTCGCAGTTCTCGGTTGCCGATAACATAATTCTTCTCCGCCGGGCTGAGTTTCCTAGAGAAGAAGGCACATGGGTGGAGTCTGGTGGGATTCCCCTGCTGCTGTGAAAGCACCGCTCCTACTCTAGTAGTGGAGGCATCCACTTCTATGATGAAGGGTTTTTCCAGGTCGGGGTGGACCAGGAGTGGTGCGTTTGTGAAGGCATCCTTTAAAGTGTTGAAGGCCTTATTAGCAGCTGCAGACCAGGACAGTGACTTGGGCTTGTATTCATAATGTCCTTTGGGAGTGATGAAGGCTGTTTTCCACTCATCCCCCTCACATATCTGGATTAGGTTGTAGGCACTGCGGAGGTACAACTTTGTGAAAACAGTGGCTCCGCGGAGAAGTTCTAGCGCCGCTGGGACGAGGGGAAGTGGATAGCGGAACTCGACCATGATCTTGTTGAGGCCCGGTAGTCAACACAGGGCCACAAGCCACCATCCTTTTTGTCCACAAAGAAAAAACTGGAAACAGCAGGTGAAGTGGATAGACGAATGTAGCCTAGCTGGAATGCTTCATGAATGTAATCCTCCATGGCCTTCTGTTCTGGGATGGATAATGGGTATATCCTCCTGCAGGGCCACTGGCTCACTCAGAATTAGGTCTATAGTGCAGTCCCATAGCTGGTGTGGAGGCAGCTTTGATGCTTTCTTGAGGCAGAAGACGTCTCTGACTGGGGCGTAGCAAGAAGGGATGTCCACGGACTGTTTCTCTACCGGGCTCTCGATGGAGGTAGAGCATACCGTGATCATCTTGGAGCGTGGAGCGGGAGGTTGAGGTCGGTGAGGGAAACAGTCCGGGAAGCAGGTGTCGCCCCACTTCAGAATCTCGCCGGTGGTCCAGGAAATGACTGGGTTGTGCTGTTCCAACCACGGGCACCTGAGAATCACCTCAGCGGTTGAGTCCTCCAGAACCAGTAGATGTAGTTGTTCCTTGTGGAGTAGTCCGACTTGAAGTGTGATTGGGCCAGCACTCCACTGAACATGGTACCTGCTGAGGGGTCACCCAGTCACGGAGTGAATTTGGTATATGGATGGTGTGTGACTGGTCGGGAGGTGGAGCTGGCAGCAGAGGGCACCCGAGATGAAGTTGCCGGCTGATCCGGAGTCGATGAGAACATGAACTGGAAGGGAGAGATTGGGTGCAGTAAGTTTCACAATGGTAGTCAGTGGTTTCATTTTGTTAATGGAGGTGATGATGGTACTCACCGTGGGCCGAGGTGGACGGATGGGGCATGTCGTGATTACATGCCCCACGGCTCCACAGTACAGGCATAAGCCCCGGGTCAGCCGCCTCTGCCGCTCAGCCGGGGTCAGGTGATTATTTTCTAGTTGTATGGGTTCGGGAACTGGTTCTGGAGGGCTGATGGACTCTGGCTGGCAGAGGAATGGTGAGGTGGAGGACTGGCCCTGGTGTTCTTCAAGACACACCTGCATACGAGTGGCCACTCGGATGGAGAGCTGGATGAAACGTTCAAGGCCGATGGAATCCTCGTATACTGTGAGATGCAACTGCACCCTGGGATCCAAACCCTGGCGATAAGTGGTGATCAATGATGTTTCATTCCACTCGCTGGCTGCTGCGAGAGTCCGGAACCGTAGTGCGTAGTCTTGGATGGTTTGAGAACCGTGAATTTAAATGATAGAGCTGCTCGCCAGTATCAGTGGTCCGGTCTTCTGTTACGGACAGAGAGTCAGGAGACACCGATGTGAGACAAGATGGAGTTTTAATTTCTAAGAGCGAGGGTTGATCTGAAAAACAGGCTGTTGACAAAAAAATTCTGAACACAAGGTACAACTTACTTGCTTCCAAAGCTTTCAAGTAGTTTCATAGTCTTCATCAGCAGATAGGGTAGCTATCTGAGATAACCTCTGTAGCCATGATGACTCCAATTTTATCCTTTTCACAGAGAACTGAGTAAACTTTTCCTAACTTTCCAGTCCTCTGGGTCAAGAAACAGGCCTGCAGGACTCACAGAGGAGGTGTTGAGTTCCAACTGGGGATGAAGTCAATTTACCAATTTACGACCAGTTTTCACAGGTCGTGCATGGCAGCAACCCAGCACTGACCCTTTTAAGGGCCAGAATCCCATGGTCAGGTCTGGATTTCATCACGGACTCCCACAGGAAACAAAGATCAAAAGACTTTGATATGGTATGCTTTGTTAGAAATGTAGGAAAAGGAAGAAGTATGCTAATTCAACATACTGATTTTGATGCAAGAACAATAGACACCGAGCTAACAGGTACTGTTCACACATATAGGACAAAATTCAAGTTAAAATTGAATTAATCTAATTTAACTTATTGATTTCAAGTATGTATTATGTACAGTGTTTCAAAAACTGTTTGCCCCCTTCCTGATTTCTTTATTTTTTTGCATGTTTGTCACACTTAAATGTTTCAGATCATCAAACAAATTTAAATATTAGTCAAAGATAACACAAGTAAGCACAAAATGCAGTTTTTAAATGATGGTTGTCAGTATTAAGGGAAATCAAAAATCCAAACCTACAGGGCCTGTGTGAAAAAGTGATTGCCCCATCTGTTAAAACATAACTTAACTGTGGTTTATCACCCCTGAGTTCAATTTCTCTAGCCACACCCAGGCCTGATTACTGTCACAAGATATCAATTAATATGACCTGCCTGACAAAGTGAAGTAAACCAAAAGATCTTCAAAAGCTAGACATGCCGAGATCCAAAGAAATTCAGGAATAAATGAGAAAGAAAGTAATTGAGATCTATCGGTCTGGTCAGTCATTCTATAAAGCCATTTCTAAAGCTTTGGGACTCCAGCGAACCACAGTGAGAGCCATTATCCACAAATGGCGAAAACATGGAACAGTGGTGAACCTTCCCAGGAGTGTCCGGCCGACCAAAATTACCCCAAGAGTGCAGTGACAACTCATCCAAGAGGTCACTAAAGACCCCACAACAACATCCAAAGAACTGCAGGCCTCTCTTGCGTCAGTTAAGGTCACTGTTCATGACTCCACCATAAGAAAGATACTGGGCAAAAATGGCCTGTATGGCAGAGTTCCAAGATGAAAACCACTGCTAAGCAAAAAGAACATTAAGGTTTGTCTCATTTTTGCCAGAAAACATCTTGATGATCCCCAAGACTTTTGGGAAAATACTCTGTGGACTGACGAGACAAAAGTTGAACTTCCTATGGAACTTTTTCACATCACTGTGTCTCATAAATGGCTTGGTGACAGTAATTTAAGAAACACATGAGAAAATGTGTATATAAATGAATTGTGATGAAAAGTAATGCATAAAATCTTTATTAGACATTAATTACAATCTGGAAAATGTTACACCCCAAAAAGTAAATCATTGGATGAACGTAATTTTATCACGCCACCTATATTCCATCTAAACAAATCAAGGAAAATCTCACATCTGTCATTAACAACAGATACAACTCTGTTCTTCTGAGCTTTCTTTTTAACATACTACATGTTCCTCGAAATTCTTTTCAATGCATGAAACATAAACTCATTGTCCAGCTTATTATGTCAGTCCTGCAATAAAGATTCTAATAAAGGTTCTAATGTTCAGTTTTTGATGCTACTGTTTTAGAGAAGTGCTGATATAACTGTATGGTCATTATGGAGGATGTAGTTTGTGGTGCTGTTGTGGTACACTCACTGTCTCCGTCCCCGGAGCCTAGCAGTTTCTTCAAGGACCAGACCTACTACGTCCTCTCTGGCTACAGTGGACTATACTGGATTCGCTGGAGTCATATCCACTTGTGATTGCTTGCAGTGTTCTAATAAAAACTGTTGCTACCACAGACCAAGTACCACTTCCTTTTGTTCTGTATTTCGGTTCTTAGATCGTGCATTACGACACTGATATAAATCAGTTGGACAAATTATTGGAAACACCTCTCTAAAACAGTAGCAACAAAAACAACAATATGACCGTCATAAAGGTAACATTTGAAAATGTCAATTGTGAAAACACTGGACATGGATTAAAAGTGTGACTGCTCCATCCACATAAATGCGTAGGATAGAAATCTTATACTAAATTATCAAATAGTACTTTGGGATATCTTTACAACTTTTCCCTGCTGTTTCAAAGCTTTACACTTTGTACAGTATCCCAACCTTTCTGGGATACAGACAAATACTTCAGAATATATGCATGATTTTAAATCTTTTTCAAACTCACTCCCACAAGCAGCTTGTTTTTCAGGAATTGTCCCTTTGACGACATCCTCTGTCCATCCAGATTGAGGAAAATCTTCTGCAGGACTTCATATGTGCATTTGAGGTCTGATGAGTAGCATATCAGTCCAAATAAATCAAGAGTCCAAAGACAGCGAGCACAATGCTCCCCATTCCACTGAAGACCTCCATTTTTTCCCATCAGGACACCAGTGTCCTCTGGGTGAGGCTTGGGCTCTGGGCCATCCCTCAGCATGACACACGCCACATCACCATTTGCTCCATGGAACTGCTGGCCTCAGTGTCTGTGTTCTTTTTGGTAAATTACAACAGAGGACCCATGAACAAAGAATTCAATGCAAGTTTAAAAGATAAATGCAGCTAGTGTATGGAGGACAGAATTTAGCATATTATTTAACACGTGTTCTGGAAAATTGCACATTCACAAATGGCCTGTTAGACATGTAATACAGATTACAAATGGAAACCAGAATGCTTCCTTTGTCAAAATCTTGGTCCCTTGCCTACAGATTCTGCATTCATATGGTGATATCTGTTAATAGAGGTAACCATCACCTAAGAAGAATCAAAAGTGGCCTGAAGTTTTCCAGAGAGGAATTGAGTGACAGCCAAGATGTTGGACATGGTTTTGAAATCATAAGTCAAAATTCAAAGCAGTGTGTGTTGCAAACATAACTACTATATAAATACTTCCTGAAGAACACTATGTGCTGTCAAATATGGTGGTTGAAGCATCATGATGTGGATACACTTTTGGTTTAGCAGAGCATTGACATATTGTTAAAAGTAAAGAAGAATGGAGCAAAATCAAGGAAGCCACTGCAAGAGAAACTTAGTCTTTCAGCAGGACAATAATTCTGCAATCTAACATATAATAAGGTGCTTTCTCCACTGATCAACAGCTACTTTGTCACACTTAATGTATTTTACAAGCAACTCATCATGTATTCCTTCAGTCTCTGACAGTCTTCATTCGATAGGTGCACTAAGACTTGAGTGCTCATCTTGTACAGATAGCCTCATTCTGAGGAGAGAAAAAGACAGCAGTTAGAAAAAAACTATCTCCACCACGTTGTTAACACATTGTGAATTTTCATGTACATCTTTCTTGAGTCTTATGGTAGGGCAGGTGATCCAGTAACCTTGATGGTTCAATATTTGGACCCTTGTCTCAAGATATATATTCCCACAAAATTAGACCAGAAATGACACAACCATGTGCCACAGTGTGCAGAGTATATACTGGTTTTCATTCTGACCAAAGGATTTCACTGATTACACCCTCATTTCTGTCTGAAACTGAGGTAATCAGTTTTTGGTTTGTGTGATAATCTGCATTGTTTTTACTCCATAGCATGTTTACCTACCATTCAGTAGAGTGAATATGCGTAGCCAGAACCAGTCATGCTCAGGAAAAATGTAGACAGCATAGGTAGAGTGGATATTGTGCATGGACTCCTTACTGATCTGAGGAACCAGCTACAATACAAACAACTTGTTTGGGGGAGGAACCCTACACTTCCTGTTAATGAGTTGTTTACTGACTCTGTGCCGCTCCCCATAACTGTTACTTCTCCTTGTGGTCATAAGGAGAAACGCGCAATGAGAAAACTTTTGTTATGAATTGGCGCTATATTAATTGAATTGAATTGAATAAGTACATAATGTCCTCAGTACATGATGTTCTTTCTGATGTTCCTGTTTCTTTGTATAAGTGTAAGCCTGTTGCAACAAATATGCTAATTCTTTCATGTGGACAGTTGGTCTGCAGGTCAACGCCTTGAAGTGTTAAGCTTCATGGCCTGCATGTGTGTGCCTGTGTATAATAATTTCAACATTGTGGTAATGATACAGTAAACATATTTTCTTTAATCAGAGCTTAACTATGACACTATATTGTTACTTTACATGTTGTTAATACTGACCAATCTAACACTGCACATAACACTTGACATTACTGCTGGCATAACAGTTTAGCAGTAAAATGGCAAAAATTACAAACTTACCTTGCATTATAGAGGAGGTGCTGTCAAAGCCTCTTTTTTTAAGCTAACATTAACTGAACTGCCAGTTGCAGTTTATTTTCTGTGTCCGCACTTAACTGTTACAGAGTTAACTACAGTGTTTTAATGGAGTGCAAAAAAGATATTTCACAGATAATGTAACGTTACCCAGAATGTAAACAAAGAAACTTAATGTTTAGCACCATAATATTTGTTAACTAAGCTAACGAGTGGTGGTGGCATTAGGAAGAGAGGAATGAGAATAATAATATTACACCGTCTGTGTTGCCTCGTTGTTTCCCCTATCTGAGTGTATTCAGTCTGTGTTCTTCCTTGGTTCTGTGTCAGATTGTTGTTGTACTTGTGTTAAGCTTCCCGACCCTAGTCTTCTGTGTTTTGGATTAATGCTCTGTGTACCCACCTGGCTTTTGGTGGTCCTGTCGCCGGCCCCCAGTCCTGCTGCCCGATTGCCAGACCCCAGTCTTGATCTCCAGCCTCACCACCGTCATCGCGTCAGACCTCCAGAGAGTCCCTGCCTTCGTCGCCGGCCTCCAGAGAGCTTCGGTATTCGCCACCAGCATCCTGTTCGACCTCTGGAGG